>NC_142336.1:42971196-43266196 GCF_054954075.1 Amborella trichopoda
AAATCCATGAGAATTGAAACCTAAATCCGCAATTTTTGGTACTGTTGTACCAGATTTTGGGCTTCTCAATCGAATTAATGTAAATCAGAGCAATAAAATTTATACAAAAGCCTAAACCCCCAAATATTTGCTGAACAAATCGAATTCAGAGTACTCAAAATGTACAAGAGGAAGAAAAAAAACAAATCCATGAGAATTGATACCTAAATCCATAATTTTTGGTACTGGTGTACCTAATCTTGGGCTTCACAATCAAATTAATGGAAATCAGAGCAATAAAATTCATATAAAAACCTAAACCCCCAAATATTTGCTGAACAAATCGAATTCAGAGTATACAAAACGTACAAGAGTAAGAAAAAAATCAAATCCATGAGAATTGAAACCTAAAACTGTAATTTTTGGTACTGGTGTCACTGATTTTGGGCTTCACAGTCGAATTAATAGTAATCAAAGCATACAAAATGTACAAGCAACACTAAAAACCCACCACATTTCAATCCATAATAATTTAGACCTAAAATCCCCAATATTTGATGATATAAAAACCTAAACCCCCAAATATTTGCTGCATAATTTTTTGCTGAATAAAAACCTACTGGTGTACCTGATTTTGGGCTCAAAGGGAGGGAGAGAGAGGGAGAACGGGGGAGAGAAAGGATCCTGGTTCTTGGTGCTTCATGGGAGATCGCCTCCTGGTTCTTCACGAGATAGATAGAGAGAGAGGGAGAAAACAAATAAGCAATAAGAATCACCCAAAAACCGAAACCCCCAATTTGTTGCTGAACACAAATCGAATTCAGAGCATACAAAAATGTACATAAGGAAGAAAGCATGTGAATCGATGAGAATCAAAACCTAAACAAAACCTAAACCCCCAAATACAAAGCTCTGAATAATTTCCTGCTGAATAAAAACCTAAAAAAAAGACAAATCCACAAGAATGGAAACCTAAATCTGCAATTTTTAGTAATGGCGTACCTGATTTTGGGTTTCCCAATCGAATTAATGGAAATCAGAGCAATAGAAATCATACAAAAACCTAAACCCCCAAATATTTGCTGAACAAATCGAACTCAGAGATACAAAATGCACAAGAGAAAAGAAAAAAAACAAATCCATGAGAATTGAAACCTAAATCCACAATTTTTGGTGCTGATGTACCTGATTTTGGGCTTCACATTCGAATTAATGGAAATCAGAGCAATAGAAATAATACAAAAACCTAAACCCTCAAATATTTGCTGAACAAATCAAATTTAGAGCATAAAAAATGTACAAGAGGAAGAAAAAAAACAAATCCCTAAGAATTGAAACCTAAATCCGTAATTTTTGGTACTGTTGTACCAGATTTTGGGCTTCTCAATCGAATTAATGGAAATCAGAGCAATAAAATTTATACAAAAGCCTAAACCCCCAAATATTTGCTGAACAAATCGAATTCAGAGCATAAAAAATATATAAGAGGACGAAAAAAAAAAAAATCAAATCCATGAGAATTGAAACCTAAATCCGCAATTTTTGTTAATAGTGTACCTGATTTTGGGCTTCACAATTGAATTAATGGAAATCAGAGCAATAAAAATCATACAAAAACCTAAACCTCCAAATAATTGTTGAACAAATTAAATTCAGAGCATACGAAATATACAAGAGGAAGAAAAAAAATCAAATACATGAGAATTGAAACCTAAACCCACAATTTTTTGTGCTGGTGTACCTGATTTTGAGCTTCACAATCGAATTAATCTAAATCAGAGCATACAAAATGTACAAGGAACACAAAAAAACCAGCACATTTAAATCCATAAGAACTTAAACCTAAAATCCCCAATATTTGATTATACAAAAACCTAAACCCCCAAATATTTGCTAAATAAATTTTGCTTAACAAAAACACTGGTGTACCTGATTTTGGGCTCAAAGAGAGAGAGAGAGAGAGAGAGAGAGAGAGAGAGGGGGGGGGGGGGGGGAGGGGAGAGTGGAGGAGAGAAAGGATCCTGGTTCTTGGTGCTTCATGGGAGATCGCCTCCTGGTACTTCTTCCTGGTTCTTCACGAGATAGCGAGAGAGAATGGGCTCTTCACGAGAGATTTTCAAGGAGAATAGGTGAGAGATAGAGGGTAAAAAAATCCAGGTTTTTCTTCCTGGTTCTTCACGAGATAGAGAGAGAGAGAGGGAGAACGGGGGAGAGTGGGAGAGTGGATCTTCACGGGAGAGTTGCAGGGAGAACAGGTGAGAGATAGAGTAAGTTCTTCACAGTTCCCTAGAGAGAGAGAGAGAGAACGCGCCTAAGAAAATTTCGAAGAGAGTGGATTTTTAATCGTGCCCGTCCTTTTTCCCACTCTTCATCTCAACTGTTGGGCTCATGCGAAACTGGTTGGTGAGCTGGCTCACCCAAGCTTTTTCCATATATATGGAATATATATATATATTTATATCTTCCCAATGCCTATAGGCAAAAATGAACAGTGATTCCGCCTACCCTAATCACCGTCCAAATCCAAATTACTTGAAAATTTAGGCGTCCATTCTTCTCATCAAAACACACTTAATAAAAATATTTAAAAAATAATTCATGAAAAATAAATTCACCAAAATACCCCCAAAATATTTTGGGGGTATTTTGGTCAATTTATTTTTTACAAATCAATTTTTTGATATTTTTATTAGATTATCCTATTTTTAAAAAATATACATGTAAAATTTTAAGTGATTTGGGTTTGTAAACAAATAATTAAAATTAAATACAAAATGATATCGTGGCCGTTAGATCGGCCCAGATTCAATATATATATCCCCTCTCCGTTGAGGGAACTTTTATTTCACGGTGCAGTATGCATAAGGGATTAAATCTAAACAATCAAAGTAAGGTGTACCTCCAAACTTGTTGGAAGATGTAAGTCTGATATCGACAATTCCTAGGATGGCATGATAATCTAGTTTGATTTTAAATTATGAAATTAAATTTTCTAAAATAGGTGCAAATCGAATAAATCTATAAATACTTAAAAATCTCGATAATGGACAATCTAGATACTGTATTACAAAATACATTATCTTTAGGACTTGGAATCATTTTTTTGTCGTATCCATTTATCTAAAGGTTAATATATTAATTATGGAGTTTTCCAACCTCAAAGCAATATTTTTGGATATGTTTTCTAGGGAGACCTTACTTTTACAATATACGGTCGCAACTTATATAAATTTGTTCCTTTCACCAATTCCCACTTGTAACAGTTGAAAGTTTTACAAATCCAGTTTGGTATTTTATCATAGGACACCTTATCCTATGAGTCCCCTGCCTCACCTATTTAAATGAGCCCTTTTTCCAAAATATGTTTTAAAGATGGATTTTGGATCTAAAATTTTAAAGATTAGAAATCTAAGTCATGATAACGATGAATCTAGAGAGAACAGTGAATTTTAAAAATAAAAGTGAGATTCTTTAATATAGTTTTAGGGATTGTATACAATGAAACCATTTATCTTCGGAATAGGTAGGTCACTGTTACTTCCAACCACCCGATGTGAAATCTGATAGTTTGGGTATGTCATAAAGTTCGAGAAAAATTCTTTTAAACTTTGAGCTTGGTCAATAAAATAAATGCAGCCACCCAATTTTACATCCAATGGTCAAGATTTATTGTGACCACCTTGTACCAAAGATAAATGTTCTCATTATATACTTTCTCATAGATTTAACTCCCTTGCACCGTTTATTTACATCCATCTACAAGATGGATGGGAGCGCCATTTATTTATATCCATCTACAAGATGGATGTCAAGTAGAGTTGGTAGTCCGGCCCTAAAAAAGTAGTCTGGGCCACAAATTGTAGCCTGAGGCCTGGGCTAGGGCCAATACCAACCTAACCCGGCCTTCTTTTTTTTTTGTTTTACTTTTACTTTCTTTCTTTGTTTTTGGCCCAACCCGGCCTTAATAGTGCGAAGGCAAAGCCTGGGCCTGCCCTATTAGGACAAGGGTCGGGCCAGGGCCAGGGCCAAGGCAGGCCTGGCCTGTTGCTATAACTGTGTCCCCTCACGCACCAATTACTCTTCTTTTACCTTATTATAATACAACCCATTTCTTGTAATTATAATCCTAAATAAACACTCAGTTCACAAAAAACCCATTGACTCCCTGAAAGTCACATTTAACCCCTTCCCCACTATTTTTATAATCCAATATCCCTTTTCTTTTCTGACCCTATCTTCCAAACCCTATAAAACTTGCAAATCCCCACCCCAACATACTTTTAAACTAAGCAAGCCTCATTTCATTAAGAGACAGTGGAAGAAAAGCAAGATGCTATTGGATATTGACCGAAAGTATGCCTTCGAAATGGCATAAAGGCCGGTATACTTATATACCTGTAATGCAGCTTTCAATAAAGCTGAAGGAACCTTCCTTTCCTTTTTCTTTGTCTTTCTCTTTTTCTTTTTTTTTTTTGGGACGATAATTTTAGAATAACTTACATTAGAGTTTTCAAAGCCACAAGCAAGCCTATGCAAAATTTTCTCATTCAATATATTTTTTCTAGGAAAATATTTTTTTCGGCACTTGGGCTTTCTAGCTCAACAAATATTCGATGTGGGTAAAAATAACAATTTTTAGGGTGGTAAGCTTTTGAATACCCTTTTATACGATACAAAATGATCATGAAAAGAATTAAGGAGAAAATAAGTGTCATCCTGAGTGATTGTAATGTTGTCATGTGGCAAAATTGTAGAGCAACGACCAAATTATTTAATATTTTAATTTTAGATGAAAGAAATGAAATTGATATACATATTACCGCGGAGGTAGATTCAAGCCACAATTTATTACTTGCATATTTTGGATTGAATATTAATATTTGAGAAATTTGTTTTATATCTAAGTTTTTGCTTTTCTTGTGGTCCTACATGGTCATGAGGATCATAATCCATTAGTGGTCAGAAGAACTGTATTAGTAGGACCACACTATTCCATTTGTGGTCTGCTGTACCTTTTCTCTTTGTTTTGTGTTGCATGATGTGGGGATTTTGATATTTGACATTAAATAAGGAGATAAGATAAAGACAGTAAATTGTTTTAAGGAAAATTGTTTCATGAGGGCTGGACCGCATCTCTACATATGTGGACTAGAAAGTGTAAAGCATCCATCTTAAAGATGGGTGCAAGTAGATGTTCCACCTAAAAACAATGGAAACTAACGGTCCAAATGTTTTCTTACTAGAATTGATGTTTCTAGTTTTTAAAATTTATTTATTTATTCATATTCATAGTCTCCATGTTAGACATTACATGTCTTTAAAAATTAAGTCTTAAAATCTATGTCAAAAAATTATTTATTAAAGGCCCGCATTTTTACATATACGGGCTTGGCCGCATAGAAACGGAGTCATTTTTTTTAATGATAAACTATTAGTTTTCATTGGATAAAGGAGCAAAGCTCCATTGGAAGTACAACAAAAAGAGAGGAAGAAAAATAAATAGAGGAATACAACATTCACTCCCTAACAGGATGACTGCCTTGACTTCAAAACATAATAAAAATCCTAACTTCAAAGGATCCTACGCCACCAATTTTCAAAGACCCTAACTAAACTACACAAAGCAGCTTCCAAAGACGTCCCTTACAATAACCTGTACTTCCCAACTTAAGCTTCTCACGAAGAGATGCTATAATGCGTCTTCCCTTCTACAATCACCTCACGCATTGGGTTCGGAGCGGCACACAACCTTCATTGGAACGGTGCCCAAAAGAAAAACAAGGCATTGGAATGGTACCCAAAAGTAAAACAAGAAAAACATGGCATCATACAAGAGGGTGGTGGAGGCAGATCTAGAACATAGGTCAAAAGGAAAATAAGGAGGAAAAATGCAAAGACCATTGAAGATTTTGTTATATATAAAAAGTGAATATTTCATGAGAATATATACTTATTGTCTAGAACATAGGTCAAAGGAAAATAGGGAGGGAAAATGCAAAGACCATTGAAGATTTTGTTATATATAGAAAGTGCATATTTCATGAGAATATATATTTATTGTTATTTATCTTGTGCAAGTTAACTTGCAGTGTAAGTTAGCTCTGGTTGTATTATAGATACATGTTGATACTAGTCAATACATACAAGTTTTTGTTAAATTGCTAATTTGTCTCTCTCTAAAAATCTCTCTTACCACCGTCTCTGTCTTTCTAGATTTTTCTTAAAAGTCTATCTCAACCACGGTCTCTCTCTCTAGACTCTTCTTTCAAGTCGCTGGTAAGAACCGCCATAAAAGGCAGTAACAAAGCCCTATAAATAGGGCTGAATGTAAAGAAAACACATGAAAAAAAAAAAGGGCTAAGAATGGTGGTCCCTCAATCTGTATTATCACATTGTACCCATGCTATGTTTATAAAATAGAGAAATTTCCCTGAATAATTTATGCTTCTTCATCACCTCTATCATCGTTCTTTCTTATTTTTCAATTAAATTATCATATCAACCTTTTCGTAAATTCTCAACATTTGGTATCAGAGCCATTCCCTATGGTCTCCACTTCGGGTATGAATTATACCCAAAGCCTAATTCCTATTTTAGATGGAGAAGACTATGAAGTCATGGAGTCTCCAAATGAAGACTGTTTTTATCTCACAAGATTTGTAGGACATTGTGGAATAAGGCTATTCAGTGCCAAAAAAATGTAGCAGTGCTGGAATCATGGTCGCAGGCAAGGCAAAACGAGTACAAGGAAAATAAAAGGAGAGATGCAAAAGCCCTACTCTTTATCCAACAAACGGTAAGTAAAGTTATCTTTCTTCAAATAAAAAGAGCTTCAAAATCAAAAGAAACATGAGAAATTTTAAAAAATGAATTTCAAGGATCTGAAAAATAATTTCTATCAAACTCCAAAATTTATGGAGAGATTTTGATAATTTGATGATGAAAGATGGTGAAACAGTTCATAATTTCTTCACTAGAGTTACAGGAATAATAAATCAGATCAAATATTATGGGGAAGATATTTCTGATAAAAAAAATAGTTCAAATTTTTTTAAGAAGCTTACTTGCAAAATTTGACCATGTTGTGATTGCTATAGAAAAATCAAAAGATTTATCTAAACTATCTTTATAAGAATTAAGTGGATCTTTGGAAGCACATGAACAAAGGATAAATAGATTTTCAAAATAGAATATGGAACAAGCTATTCAGTCAATGGTTACAATTTCTGAAAAGAAAATTTTTGAAGAAAAAATAGTTAGGGGACATTTCAAAATTATCAAAGAGTTCATGGAAAGACAAAATTTTTCAAGAGATCAAGAAAGAGGAAGAGGAGTAAATATGAACAGCCAGAGAACTTCATATCAGAAAAATAGATCTGAATCATATTTGTATTATTTGTAAAAAATCAGGGCATGAATAAAAGAATTGCCTATATAAATGTCAAAAATGCAGAATTTCAAATCACTCTCAAAGGGATAGCTGGTTTCAAAAGAAAATTCAAATTCAGAAAAATGAAGTAAATTTTTCTGAAGATAATAATACAGGTCATATGTTTTATTCATGCATGAATGCCCAACAAAATTCACAAGATGTTTGGTACCTGGATAGTGGATGTAGCAATAATATGATCGGAAATAAGAGCAATTTTGTTGAAATAAATGAAAGTCATTTCACAAGTCAAGCTAGGAGATGAAAAACTCTAAAATGTTGAAGGAAAGGGAATAATTATTGTAAAACTTAAAGGAGGTTGCCTGAATTTGTTCATGATGTTCTTTATGTTCCTGGCTTGATACAAAATCTTTTAAGTGTTGGGCAATTGATGAAAAATATATTCAATCAATTTCAATAGAGATGAATGTATAATATTTGATAAGAAAATTAAACAAATCATAGCCAAGGTAAAAATGACCCCAAACAAGGTATGGCCTATGGTCATGCCAACATGTGAAAATTATGCCCTGGGTTCTGAAAATGTTGATAAATCCTACCTATATCATCTAAGATTTGGGCACTTAAATTTTCAAAGTTTAAAATTGATGGGCCAGAAAGGTATGGTAATCGGATTACCACCAATAAATGAAGAATAGAAAATATGTGAAGGTTGTATTTATAGAAAATTACACAGATTACCATTTTCAGAATAATCTTAGAGAGCTAGAGCTCCAATGGATTTGGTTCATGCTGATATCTGTGGACCAACTCAGACAAAAACCTTTAATAAAAAAAGGCATTTTCTCTTAATTGTTGATGATTACAGCAGGATGATGTGGGTATATTTTTTAGTCCAAAAATCAGAAGCATTTTCAGTTTTTACTCAGTTTAAAACTGATGTATAAAAACAAAGTGGCTTTCCATTAAGAGCCTTGAGGACAGATAGAGTAGGAGAATTCATATCAACAGAATTTTGAAATTTTTGCAAAAAGAATGGAATTGGAAGAGAGTTGACAACAACATATACTCCATGACAAAATGGAGTAGTAGAGATAAGAAATAGGACAATTGTTGAAATGGCCCGAAGTATGTTAAAGGGTAAGAATCTTCCCAATAAACTTTGGGCTGAAGCTGTTTATACTGCTGTTTATATTCTTAATAGGTCTCCTACTAAATCTCTTCAAAATAAAATACCTTTTGAGGTCTGGTATAAAAGAAAACCAAATGAAAGTTATTTCAAGCTATTTGGCTGTATTGCTTATGGAAAAAAAAATGTCCAAAATACAGAAAATTTTGATGAAAAAGGTGAAAAATATATCTTTATTAGATATAGTAAAGTTTCAAACGCATTTCGCCTTTTCAATCCAAAAACAAATAAATTGATAATTTCTAGAGATGTTGTATTTGATGAGAAAAGTGAATGGAAATGGGAAGAAAAATCTGGCCAAGAACCAATAGCAATTCAATAGTAAAAGACGAAGAAAATACTCCACAAGAAAGAGCAAGCTCTCAACTACCAAGCTCGATTTCAAGCCCAAGAACAGCATCTTCAGGCGCACAAAGTCAAGACTCATCAGACTCAAAGACAACCAAGAAATGTACATTCACTAATAGAAAGTTATGAATCATTTGATATTGCTCTTTTTGCTAGTGGGTCAGAAAAAATTAAAGAAGCCATAAGGAAAGAAGAATGGAAAAAAGCCATGGATGAAGAAATAGCAGTAATAGAGCAAAATCAAACATGGGAGCTAATGGACCGACCCGAATACAAAGAAGTCATAGGACTAAAATGGGTCTACAAGACAAAATATAATGAAGATGGCTCGATTCAAAAACACAATGCCTCGTTGGTGGCAAAAGGCTATACTCAACAACCAAGTATTGACTATACTGAAACTTTTGCCCCAGTTGCACGAATAGAAACTATTAGAATTGTCTTGGCATTAGCTGCACAAATAAGGTTGCTAGTATTTCAAGTCGATGTAAAATCAGCACTTTTAAATGGAGAACTTGAAGAAGAATTGTATGTTGAACAACGTCAAGGATATATGATAAAAGGAAAAGAAAATAAATTATATCGACTTAAAAAGATCTTATGTGGATTGAAGCAAGCACCGCGAGCATGGAAAAGTAGAATTGAAAAGAATTTTTGCAAAGAAAGATTTGAGAGAAGTCTTAGCGAATCGTCACTCTACATAAAGGACAAAGGTACGTATGATTTTCTAATAGTTTGTCTTTATGTTGATAATTTGATTTATACTGGTACTAACCAAAAGATGATGGAACAATTTAAGAAAAGCATGATGACGAAATTTGAAATGACGGATTTAGGCCTTATGAGATATTTTTTTGAGATTCAAGTAAATCAATCAAATGGAAAAATTATTATTTCCCAAAAAAGATTTATAGAAGACCCCTTGAAAAAGTTTGGTATGACGAAATGCAAACCGATGGCTACTCCCATGGCTCCAAATGAAAAATTGCTACAAAATGATAGAGCACAAGAAGCAGATGCATCTTCTTATAGAAGTCTTGCTGGCTCACTCATCTATCTCACAAGCACAAGACCAGATATTGTTCATCAGTCAGTATTGTCTCCAAATTCATGAGCAAACCAAGCAAGTTGTATTTTGTAGCAGCTAAGAGAATATTAAGATATGTTCAAGGAACTAAAAGCTTTAGTGTCAAGTATACTACAGAGAAAGGCAACAACCTGGTTGGCTACGCAGATAGTGATGGGGCTGGATCGTTAGATGATCGAAAAAGCACTTCAGGATATGTATTTTGCTTGGGATCGAAAGTTATATCTTGGTCATCAAAGAAGCAAAAAACGGTTGCCCTATAATCTGCAGAAGCGGAATATATTTTAGCCACTAGCATTGCATGCGAAGCAGTTTGGTTGAAAAGAATTCTATATGATCTAAGTCATGACTAAAATGATCCAACAACAATTTATTGTGATAACACGCCAGCTATTGCTATGACGAAGAATCCAGTGTTTCACAGCAGGGCAAAGCATATAGAACTTCGCCATTATTTTATTAGAGACTTGGTCGAGAAAAGGGAGATCGAGCTCAAGTTCATTAGCACAAATGACCAGCTTGCAGATATTTTTACAAAGTCACTTTCAACGGACAAATTTATGAAGCTCAGAGAAAAAATGAGAGTAACAAATTAAAAGGGGATGTTAAACTGCTAATTATTTTATTTTTTTTCTATCTCTTTCTATAAATCTCTCTTACCACCGCCTCTCTCTCTAGATTCTTCTTAAAGTGTCTCTCTCAACCACCGCCTCTCTCTCTCTCTCTCTCTAGACTCTTCTTCCAAGTCGATAGTAAAACCGCCATAAAAGGCGGTAACAAATTCCTATTGCGGTTGAATGTAAAGAAAGCACATGAGAAAAAAAGGGCTTAGAAAGGTGGTCCCTCAATCTATATTATCATGTTGTACCCATACTATGTTTATAAAATAGAGAAATTTTTTTGAATAAGTTATGCTTCTTCTTCACCCCTATCATTGTTCTTTTTATTTTTCAATTAAATTACCATATCGACGCTTCTGCAAATTCCCAACAGTTTTTCCTATGCATCTTTGTATTTTTGATATGATAGCATAACAAGGTTCTATCTCGATCGATTTTTTGTGACTTCAATTTTTAGGAATTTACAATCTCGCATGATTTTAGTTACTCAAGATGAGTATTCGCTCTCTTTCCAAAAAGGTATTCTTCAGCAAAAGTTCATTTACAGTATTTTCATATCTGGATGGCCTATTGCTTTTTGCATCTCTCAGTCTTTTGTTTCGGTACTTTGTTTGCATTGGTATTTTTTTTTTTCTCATTCCTTCTTGCAACAAGCCACGTCTTGCTCTCCATCTTGATTTTTTTCCATCCCATGTTTTCTTTTAAAGCCATTTACTGTTTCCATCCCATCTATTGCTGCTTCCATCCATCTCTCATCCTAACCCCTTTGCTCTCTCTATCTAGTACAATAACCGCCCCTTATCTCCTTCTTGTGCCCTCTTGCACTTTCACTCACTTGAATAATATGGCAAGTTTAAATTTGGAACAAAGTATTTGCTCTTCATTTGGATTTGCACCATCGGGTTCCTAGGTTTATTGGCACATGCTTTCCGTCTCTTCTTTGTTTCCATAGCTCTTTTATCTAAAGAGAGAAATAAGAATGGAAGAGGCCTTCTGCCTTTCTAATTTCCTCCACGACAGTTTTATGGATCCTATATTCGAGACCTAGATATTCTAATTCTGTTTTTTTAGAAAGAGAAAGACGGTGTTTTACTGTGTGATGGAATTGATCTTCTGTTTGAGACTTGGAAACTGTGATTGTGAGTTACTGTGAAACGGTTCTTTCTCTTGGTTTAATATTTTCAGGCCCTAAGTTTTTTTTTTCAAAGTTTGAGTTTTGATCTTAGATCAAGTTTCTTAATCACACATTTTGTACATGGCTTTTAAAAAACGAGGTGTGTTGGCTATAAAACTTGATGGAAAAGCTATTTAGATTGGCGCTTCCATTTTCAGTTTTTCGTTGAAGGAAAACCTATTTAGATTGGCGCTTCCATTTTCAGTTTTTCGTTGAAGGAAAAGGTTTTTGGGGGCATATTGATAAAACTGAACCACAACCTATTCCATCTAGTACTAGAGAAACCCAAAAATGGAAAATCAATAATGCAAAAATTGTTTCATGGATCCTCGGCTCCATGAATATGGACATAGGAAGGCCAATGAGAGGCTTCTGCACTACGAAAGAAATGTGAGAATATATGTAAACATCTTATCAGCAATCAAATCTTGCAAGACGATAGTAAATCGAGTATGATATGTTTATCTATAAATAAGGGGAGAAAAACATCTAGGAATATTATGCTGGGTTTATAAACTTGTAGATTGAATATGAATTTGTAAGTATGACGACTATCATCAGTGTTTGTTGCATTAGATACTTAAAGGAGATAAATGATGACAAGAAAGTGATGCAGTTCCTCATGAAGTTGAAGCCAAATACAAAATTTTTCGAGCCAATATTTTGAATCGCTAAATATTGTCCAATGTGAATGTCATTCTAGGTGAGTTACTTTATGAGGAGACGAGAATTGCAACACACGCCACCATTGAAGGAAAGAAGGATATAAAGTCTGTATTTGTGGGTCAACGGGCCAGAGAAAGGTCATATTACAAAGGAACCCATCTATATACCGCAATATTACGACGGTAAGGAATATGGCCATATAGCTTCTCATTATAGGAAGAAATGTTTTGTAATTATTGCAAACAGCTTGCGAATATTATCATGGAGTATAGAGATCGCCCTCAGCAAGGCAGCTAGACATCAGATATAAGGAAACATTTTTACAGGGTTTACTGAGCTACTAATGATGCATCAAAGGACTAATGATAGTTACGAGGTTAGAGACCCCTCCAACAAATACTAGTCATGCCCCAAGTACGACAGGGTCCCAAACAACAGTTATGTCAGATGATATTCAGCAATTGGTACAAAACTTTGTGTCTACGACTATCTCTTCTGTTTTTTTTGCTATGGGCTTGCTTAGTATGAACTCAAGTAAGAATCCCTTTTGGTTTCTTGACCGCGTGCCTCTAATCCTATGATTGAAGTGCACGCAAGTCCATTATCTATTAAACCATACCAAGGTAATAGTCAAATTCTCACAATTAATGGGGAGAAACTAAATATTAATGGTATTGATAATCTCTCACTTTGTATCTCCCTTGGTACATCTTTTTGGTTACCTAATATTTTCTTGGTTCCTAAATTAATTGCTAATTTAATATCTGTGGGCCAACTAGTTGATGATGGTTAAAATATTCAATTTTCTCGTGATGGTTGTGAAATACATGACCAACACATTAGGACAGTGAAAGAGAAGGGACGTAGAATTGGTTGTCCGTTTGCCTTGGAGTTTGAGAAACCAAAATGTGATGTTTCTTTATTTTCTCGATTGAATTCTAATTTTTCTATTTCTAATAAACAATGACATATGTGGCATCAGAGACTTGACCATCTGAATGCAAATAAATTGGATAATTTATTTCGTTCTGGTTCATTGACTAATAAAGCATTTGCTTTAATTTATGTCAATAAATCTTGTATTAGTTATTATTTGAATAAAAGCACTAGTTTGTCTTTTCCTACTAGAGTAGACAAGGTAACTGCACATTTTCATCTTGTTCATAGTAATGTATGAAGTCCTGCTCCAATTTTATCTAGAATGAGATATAAGTATTTTGTTTTGTTCATTGATGATTATACACGTTATACCTGGATACACTTTATGGGTCATAAATATGAAGTGCTCTCTCATTTTAAAAAAAAATTATCCATGGATGCAAATCAATTTGTTACCAAAGTAAAAATCTTACATTCTGACTTTGGGGAGAAATACTTATCTCATGATTTTTAAGAATATTTGAAAACTCAGGGTATCCAATCACAAAAAACTTGCCCTTATACTCCACAACAAAATGGCATAGCTAAAAACAAAAACCGCCATATCCTAGAATTTGTTAGGACTTTTATGTATGACTCTCATATTCCCCATAGTTTTTGGGTTGAAGCTGCTTCAACAACTGTTTATCTCATAAATCGTCTCCCCTCCTCAATTTATTTATTTTGCATAAAGAATCTCCATATTATTTATTATTTCATGTTCATCCTGATTATTCTCTCTAGTATTTTTTTGGATGTTTCTGTTTTGTTCATCTTCCTACACATAAACAGACAAAATTTTATGTTCAAGCAACCAGTTGTGTTTTTGTGCGTTACTATCCCGACCAAAAAGGGTTTTCTATGCTATGATCCAACAGCTCGTTGTGTATATGTTTCTAGCAATGTCGTCTTTTTGGAAAGTTTTTTTTATTACTCTTCAATTGCTAAATCAACAGAGTCCTCTACTCTTTTTTTACCAGATTTCTCAAATGCCAAAACTACTGATAAATTATCACATCTTTTAGTGCATAAACAATAGCGCAAACAAAACCAATCCACGCCTCCTCCATCTCACCAACCAAAGCAAGGTCAGACCTCTACCCTATCTGTAAGTGATTATCTTCCCTCCTCCTTTTCTCCTAATCATGTTTTTTTTTATAATTCTACCCAATTATGACGTTCTTCATGCGTAACTTACCCACCTAACCGTTATGATTTTTTTCGTGATGATTTTGACTTTTCACTACAACCTAGATATTTATTTACTTCGCTTGATATTGTCGCGATTCTTTCCAAATAATATCTTTGCTTACTTCCTCGATCATTGTTTGTCCTTTTAGATTCAATTGATTTTACTTCCACCAACTAAGAAGCCTTGACTAAACCATGTTGGAAAGAGGCCATAGATGCATAGATAAGTGCCTTATTGGAAAATGACACTTGAGATCTTGTACCGTGCCCTTTTAACAAATCTATTATTGGAAGTAAATGTGTTTTTTCTATGAAGCTTAAATCTGATGGAGGGATTGAGCAATATAAAACATGACTAGTTGCTCAAGGTTACAAACATTAGTATGGCATAAACTATGACAAAACATTTACTCCACTTGCTAAAATAATCATTGTACGTACAGTAATTGCACTCTCAACTATTCGTCAATAGATTATTTCTCATATGGATGTGAAGAATGCATTTCTTCATGGACACTTGAAAGAGACAATATATATGCGACCCTCCTGGATATTGCCATGACAAATCTATGATTTGTCACTTGAAAAAATCCTTGTATGGTTTAAAACAAGATCCAAGAGCTTGGTTTGAGCGGTTTTGACAAGTCATTCTGAATGCTGGGTTGAAACAAATTGCTCATGACTATTTGCTATTTACCCACCATTGCTCTTTTCTTTATATGTTGATGATATTCTCTTCACAGGAGACAACCTTGACAAATTCAATATTTGAAAGAGCTTCTCAGTCACTCATTCAAAATGAAAGATTTGGGTCCGTTGGCTTACTTTCTTGGCTTAAAGATTCATTATTCCCCTAATGGATGTATAGTTAACCAAAAGAAGTACACCAAAGATTTGATCAAACTGGTCAACTTATCTGATGATAACTGGGTGGATACACTAATGGAGGTGACTGTAAAATGTAGAAAGGATGATGGAGACAAACTTCCAGATCTCACTCTTTGTAGACGACTGGTTGGCAGTCTACTTTATCTGACTATGACTCGTCCTGATATCTCACATGCAGTGCAGGTTGTCAGTCAATTTGTTGCAAATCCCCGTTTCATCCACCTCTCGGTTGTTCATCATATCATTCGTTATCTGCAATGTATATGCCATATAGGCATATTCTTCACCTCTAACTCTTCTCTACAATTACGAGCCTATGTAGAGTGTGTAGGTTGCCCATATACTTGATGCTCTACCACTAGAAGGTGTATATTTCATGAAGACTCTCTCATATTGTCGAAATGTAAGAAACAACAAATTTTATCAAAATCTTTTGTCGAAGCCGAATACCGAGCAATGCCCTCAGCTTGCAATGAAATTACTTAGTTGAGAGATCTTTTATATGACCTCAATATTCTTCATCAATGTCCTATGCCGTTGTATACTAATAATATGAGTGCCATACACATTGCTTTCAATCTAGTGTTTCATGACCGCACAAAGCATATAGAACTTGATTGTCATTTCTTTCGTGAAAAATTTCTAACCGGAGAAGCTATACTCCCACATATTTCCTCATAACAACAACTTGCAGATATTTTTACCATGGCAATGACAACCAACCTCAGTTTGAAGGAGAGTTTGTTATATATAAAAAGTGTTGCAATCGACTCAAATGAAAATTTGAAGCCAACACACAGTTGTATTTAGTTTGATCTAGTGGATATGATGGTGCCAACACACCGTTGCATTATACTATAATACAATGGTTGCAAGAGATCACTCCTTGGATATATATGAAATCTTTCTCTCTCTTCCCTCTCTCACTCTTTTCTATTTTAAAAGATTGTGCTCTCTCTCTCTCTCTCCTTTCTTCCTCTTCCCCTTCATCTTCTTGTCTCTTGCATGTACTCTCTCTCTCCTCAAAATCTCTCCTAAAATATCTCATTCTCTTTCTCTTACATGTACTCTCTCTCCTAAATTCTTTCATTATCTATCTCTTATACATATTCTCTCTCTTCCCTTTCTTCCTCTTCCTCTCTCTACGATCTCTCCTAAAATCTTTCATTATTTCTCTCTCTCTTGCATTTTCTTTCAAATGAATCCTACTAAAATCTTGATTTCCTAAAATCAACTATTATGATATTATCTCTTTCTCTACTCTCATCTCTCCTATAATTTATGTGTACTCTCTCTCTTCCTTTTCTTCCTCCCTCCTTCTCTCTACCCTTAGATCCTACTAAAATCTTGATTTCCTAAAATCAAGTATTACGACATTATCTCTTTCTCTAATCTCATCTCTCCTATAATTTATGTGTCTTTCTCTTCCCTTTCTTCCTCTCCCCTTCTCTCTACCCTTAGAGTTAGGAACGTGTCTTACAACCTTTATACAATTAGGGACCTTTTTTATTTTCACAACACGTGTCCACCTATTAATTCTTATTTAATAATGTAGTATAGATAAAATACCACATGGTTCAGATGCCATGTGGCAAGAAAGATATTCGTAGTATTGGATAGAGGTTAGGAAGCCTAAAATATAAATGTACTTCAAATTTGGTGTGAAGATTAATGAATGAGAGTGGGTGGAAGATGAAGTTGAGAGAAGGAAGAGTCCCATGAGAGAAAAAAAGATTGTGTTTTAAATACATCAACAAGAAAGAGACATTATGTGCGTGAGAGAGAGATATTGCATGTGTTTTAAATGCATCAATGAGGGAGTGAGGAAGCCTCACCATACTAAAGAGATTAGGCGTCCCATAATATATATAGAGAGAGATTGGTAAAATGAGAAAAAACAAATATGCTATAAAGATGAAAGATTTTTTATTTTTTATTTATAATTCAGTGGGGATGAAGGGCCCTTACCCGGTTTTATTAATGTTTTTGAAACAATCAAATGAGAATAAAAGCCACAATATGCAATTGAGGTATGAGTGTGCTAGGACCACGACCTCATCCCCTTCCCCAAGACGTAAAATAGTACGTAAAAAAAAAGTTCCACAACATTTTATACGTATCATGAAAAACCCACTAATAACTTTCATGTTTAGGATGTTTAAAACTATATGAATTTAAAATTTTACTTTTATTTTTAAATATATTCTTACCACATATCTCTAGACCTTATATAAAAAATTGCATAATAGGTCATTATCTCGAGGGAGTAATCGTACAATTTGTTCACATGGGAGCATGTATACCTCCTTAGCTATTCCACCAAGAATGTGCTTGTGGCTTTATTGTGCCACGGTGCCCACGTGTCCTACAATCAACTATTGTGTGCTTTTCAAAAATACCAATATTTTATATCGTAATCGCAACATGGTCCTTTATCAACTATAAAAGGAAAAATACGTAGAAATATGTTATAGTTTATGTTATTACAGTTACGCCAAATAGCTTTCGTTACTACAGAAGTGTTCGTTTTTTATCTTCCATAACGTCATTTTTTAAAAAAAGACAAGGTTTGCCTATTTTCGGATGTTCAACATCCGAATTTATGAGATTTTCGGATGTTGAACATCCAAAATTAGCCGCAACTGGAACAATGTTATTTCCTATTTTCGGATGTTCAACATCCGAATTTTTTAGATTTTCGGATGTTGAACATCCGAAAATTGCCCGACTATAAATTTTAAGTTCGGTCAGTCTATTTTCTGCCTATTTGAACATTGGTTCAATGTTATTGATCTGTGAGTTCTTTTGTGCGCCTATTTGATATCTCATTGGTAAAGATTAGTACATAGTTCATAGATTTTGATTTTCAATAGTGTATGTCTTTGACAGACATCATTTCTTTGATTTTGAAGTCATTTCATAGAGTGAAGGTATGTGGGTTGATTTTTTATATTTAGATTGCCACCTGATTTTTGGTTAGGGTTTATACTCAAGCATAGTAATTATTTCTTGTGAATTTAGTATAGATTAAATTAATTTGTGGCTCCATTGTGATTGAATTAGATTTTTAAAATTTGTGGGTTTTGAGAACTTGGAATTTTGTGGTCTATGTAGAACTGTAAATATTTTTATAATTTGGGGGTTTATACTCTTAATAGCACAAAATAATTGGGTCTATGCTTATTGGGTGTGTTTCTTGCAGATTGGGGTTTTGCTCGTGTTTTCTGTTATAATTTGGGGGTTTTGCTCATGTTTATAAGTAGCATGATAGGTGACCATATCATTGGATTTAATCTGTTGCTTCTATTATAAGTAGCATTGTTCTCTGTTATTGCTTGAAATTAAATTGATTTTTTTCTTTTTTGATGGAGTTGTTCGTCTATCTATAAACCGAATTATTCAGTTTTTTATTGAACTGCTTGGTTTTTTAATGGTTTGGTTACTGAGCTAACATGAATTCTTTGTTTTTGATGGGATGATTTAGTTGCTTATGAAAGTTGGATTCTTGTCTTTACAATGAAATGATTAGTTGCTTATCAATGTCAAATTCTGTTGAAATGATTTAGTTACTCATTAAAGTTGAATTCTTTAGTTTTTAGACAAGGATGGTTATTTGGAAGGGGACTACTGTGTTTTTATTTGTTTATCTCTCTGGGGTTTGGCTATTATTTAGTTGAGGTCCATTGAATTCGACTCAGTGTAGTGCTTCATGTAGTTTTGAATTTGTTACTAATAAAAGAACTGAATGAGGATTGTGCATATCTGGTTAATTATGGGGGTATGTGTACTAGTTCTTCAAGTAGAGATATTATAATTGGATTTAAGAACTGGATAGGGGACTGCTTTTTGCTTTAGCTAATTATGGAAGTTGTTTAGTGGCTTTTGAAGAACTCTTTCAATTCTTATTAGTTACTTGTTTGACTCAAAGAATCCATTCTTTTTTTGGCCACCATGTTCACTGATTGATTTCGATTTTCAAGTGTATGATCCTCAGTTGGACTAGCATAGCAATTTCATTTTAGCATTGTTCTTCTTTCATCAATGGATTGTAGCACTGTTCTTCTTCATCAATAGCATGTCATTATTGTTTTTTTGTTATCCTGTTAAGTTTTGCCTATGTAACCTTATAATTAACATGGTGACCATATGGGATTTCAGTGAATATGAATCGTCTACATCCCGATGGAGGATATCCAGGAGGTCCTCAGGACCCTAGTTTGCTGCAACTTCATCTAGAACATGCAGCATATTTCATATGGGAACGACAGGTTTATGCAGATATTCATCTACCCATTCTATTAATTTGTTATTTTTCAATAAATTGTAGTTAAGTTCAAACATTCTATGAGAATTACATGTATATGTATTGGGACTAATATGTTGTCTATTTGTTGTATGTCAAGAGAAACAATAAATTAGAATTGATGATGAGACTTATGAATTAAATGTATGGCATCTAACAGAAGAAGTTGAATTAGTAAACACGTCTGGGTTGGTTGCGCTTATATTATTCTGCCAGGCCGAATTGATCATCCTTTGGTCTCAGCCAATATAGAGAGGTGGCGTTCTGAAACCAATACATTCCATTACAACATTCATATTGGTAAGATGACACCAAAGTTTTTTGATGTATATGAGATATTAAGACTGGCTATGGATGGTGAGCCAGTTACATGTCGTCCTATCAGTGACCTGCGACAGTATATAGAAGACAATTTGGGTATAGTCCCTGATGGCAAAATGACAAGCCTGAGGCATACATGATTGAAGGCAAATTTTAGAGAATTGCCACCTGATGCAACCCCTATTCAAGTTTATAGATATACTCGCGCATATATGCTCTTCCTCATCAATGTCACCATATTCACTGATGCATCAGTTTCAACAGGGCCAACAAGGTACTTGCAGTTTTTGGAGATATTGAGGGAGCCAGATACGCTTGGGGTGTTGCAGCCCTTGCATTCCTCTATCGCTCACTTGGAAAAGCTTGTACTTTCAAGCGAAGACATTTTAGTGGTTCAGCCACTCTCATGTAGGTAAGCTTTTTTTTTAGTATATGACATAAGCGTAATAGTTTAGACTACTTTCCTAAAATATTTAATATTTATCATATCTTAATTTATTGCAGTGCTGGTCGTATGAGCATATTATGCATATGAGGCCCATACCACATAGTATCTCTCCAAATATGCCTAGGGCCAAAAGATGGGAGCCACCGAAAAAATATCATGGCAATCCACATAACCTAATGCCTCCCATCAGACAAGAATTTGATAACCTCCAACCTAATGAGGTTAGTGTATAATTTAATATTGATTTCTTTCAAATGTATTTAAGTATTTGTAATTATTTTTATTAACTGATTGCATATCATATAACAGGTAATAAGGAATCCCTATTTCAAGCCTGATGATGTCATTTCAGATGATAGGTAGCAGACATATGAAACCTCAATGTGCATAACAACGCACATATTTGACGATATTGTCGAGTCGTACATGCCATATCGAGTACGCCGACAATTTGGAGCAAAACAGGGCATTCCTAAAAATCCCTTGTTTGCTGGTAAGAAGACTAGCAGACAAGGTGGACAGCGAGATTGGCGAACTATGAATATAGACCAAATCCAACACTGGGAAACTTGCCATGACCGCATGATGCCTGAAATTGAAGAAGATACTGACCCATCCTCTAGTACATAATGTTACTAACCCACCCAAAGACATATTGCAGCCTCATAACCAGGAAGAAGAAGATGTGGTTCCTGCTCATGAACCATAGTACATAATGAGACCTCGAGGTTATGAGGACCAGTTGGTATGTTTATATTTACCTACAAATTCTTATAGTCTTATATTTACTTATTAGTTCCATGAAATTGTTTAAATATATTAATTAGGTAATCTTGTTTGTGCAAGTTAGTGCAGTTTAGGCATCTACAATCATGTTAGCAGAGGCACTTACACTTAGACAGAAGTGGAATCCTAAAGTGTATAATCGTGTTAACAACGCATTTGAAACATTGTCTAAGTTTGTGCCTATGGATATGGATGACATAGAAGCCAGGATGGAAAATTTAGAATGTGAATATCATGACGAAGGTGTACTTGACGAGGTCAGACATGATGGAGTGGGTGAAAGTAGTCGGGCTGTAGAAGACCTAGCTCCATCCACACAACCAGCACTTGAGGAACGTAGAAGATATAACATATGAAAGAAACAGTATCAACCTAAGGGAAGGCGATCAGTGTAATGGGGTCTTGACCTTTGTAATTTTGTTCATTTGTTCATTTTGAATGTATTGGAACAGTTAATTTGTTCATTTTGAGCGATGTAATGCATTGGTCATTTTGACCCACCCAATTTATTCAATGAATTTTGTTAAGTACAATTTGGTTAAGTCTTTCTACTTTCTTACTTGCGAAGTTCAAATGATATTATAAGAGGTGCCGATGTTGTAATAGTATTTAAAGATAAAAACAATAACAATGTTTACGTGCTGAAGTTGTAAAATATAAATTCGTGGCTATTGGTTGAGTCACTAATTTGCATATTGGTTCTAAATTAATGGTCATCCTAGTGATGGTCCTCCCTAGTTCTCACTAAAATTTGCTGTTAAATTAATCTCTCTGCTACTTGCTAGATTCTAGAGTCGATGATTTAAAAAAGAATGTTTAAGTGACCAGGGAGACCAAACTGAGACCAACTGTGACCAGTGACATTGAGACCAAAACTTCATAATGAGCATTGAGACCAACTGATCCTTCACATGTATAAGTGATCCGTGACATTTTCGGATGTACACATCCGAAAATGTCACAATTTCAGATGTTGGAGATCCGAAATTACTTTCGGATGATGGACATCCGAAATTATTTTCGGATGTTGGACATCCGAAATTACTTTCGGATGTACAACATCCGAAAATGTCACAATGTCTGACGTTGGACATTTGAAATTATTTTTGGATGTACAACATCCGAAAACTTGACATTTATGGATGTTTAACATCCGAAAATGTCACTGTGAACATCCGGGGACTCCTTGAATGTTCGCAGTGACATTTTCAGATGTACAACATTTGAAAATGTCATAATTTCTGATGTTAGACATCTATAATTATTTTCGAATGTACAACATCGGAAAATGCCACAATTTCAGATGTTGGACATCCGAAATTATTTTTTGGATGTACAACACCCTAACACTTGATATTTTGGGATGTTCAACATCCGAAGATGTCCGTCCCTGGATGTTCACTGCTTTTAGCAGCATCTGAAACAGTTTTCTTTATGTCACTGCTTTTAATAGCATGTGGTCACTTATATGTCACTGTTTTATCAACTTATTGCTTTATCAACTTATTAGTAGCATGTGAACTATCAATTAGGCTATTAATATGAATCAATTATGCTATTAACTCAAATTGTGAAATGATGAAGTTGATGCACAATTGCAATTCCAGTAGTCGTGTTGCTATGAATGCTCCGCATTTCTCATTTATATGCAACTTTTTTATTTTTGAATGAAGCCTTTACAAATTAACATAGCCTATTTGCAATCTAAAATAGCTTTCAATAGGGGCTCCAAAGTCTCCATTTCAAGATTTATGACAACACAAAAGTACAACAAGTACAACAACACAATATTAAGAATATTAACATCAAGTAATTCACTCTATCGTTTCTCTGCATGTCCTCCTATTATGACCAACTGCACCGCATCGTTTGCACTTCAAAGGCCTGGTGATCGGATGTTCCGTCTCGGATATTCTTCGTTGCTTTTTTGGCGGGAAGGCGTGTAGTCCTTGATGGCAACACTGTCCGATTGTAAATACATGTCAACTCAATATTATCCGGGACAGGCGTAAAGGGAGTTTTAAATGCCCTTTTAAAGTATTCCACTGTGAAATACCTAAGGCAGTACACAGTGGGATCCAAATGCATATGGTTAATGGCTATAATTGACATGGGAACACGGAATGCCACTGAGTTGCCATTTTTTACAACTGCATGTTCAAATCGTTAAATCAACGGCGTACTTCTTATTAAGGTAGTGGATCTCAAACTGCGTGTCTATTGCAGATATAACTGTGTGCAAAAATCGAGCATTCATCCTTCGGTACTAGCATGCCACTCCTAATATTATCTAACTCCCTCTTTTTTTTAAACCTGGTCATCAATTGTACCTTTATTTCTTCACACATTGTGATGATCGGCTTCTCTCCAACAGATAAAATCCAAGTATTGAAAGACTCGTCCATGTTTGAGGTAAGATGATTGTATCTAGACCCTGAAAAATAGGCATCTGCTCAAAATTTGCAGTGAATATTTTTAATCTACTCATATGCTTATGGATCAGCACATTGTATATCAAATATTATTTTTTCAAACCCACCAATGGTCGCTTTATGAGCAGCCTTCCAAAACAGCATCAGCAATACTTCAGTATTTGCTGAGTTCTCCATTATGCCCTTGAAGTTATATCACATATGTCGCATGCAGAATGATGGAAAACATGTGGGAAAGCATTTTTCTATTGCTTTTGGAAGGCTTTTCTGTCGATCTGATATAATGGTTAAGACAGGCAAATTAGGATACCCATTCAATAGCTCACTCAATATACTTAAAAACCAATATCAACTCTGGTAGTTCTCCTTCTCAACCACTACAAATGCCAATGGAAAGAGATCATTATTTGCATCTAGCGTGATGGTACACAATAATATGCCTTGATACTTTCCTATTAGGAATGTCCCATCAATACCAATTAGTGGCCTGCATCCATTAACAAAACTCATAATGCATGGACGATAAGCAATAAATAGTCGTTTGAGCCTGCCTTCATCTGTGTGGATGCGAACTTCGGTTCCTGGGTTGGTTCTTCGGATCTTCTCAATAAATAGGGGGAGGTCATGGTATTGTTGTTCATGTGATCCATCTATCATCTCTCTAGCAACCTCTTTTCCCCGCCAAGCCACGTAGGAAAGCCTGATCTCGTGATCATGTTAAACATCCTTTACAATATCTTTTGCTTTAATTTTTGGTTCGTCAATGCAGCCTTTAATTTTTTTTGCCACCCAATTACTTCGAGCTAGTGGCTGATGGACTCTCCACATTGGACCACTACATGTGTGCTCCTTAACCATAGACTTTGCTTTAAAGTGTGTGGTACTGCCAACTCGTAAGCACCGTACTTGCCATCTACATACCTCTGCCTTGCAACTTGCCCGGACCCGTCCTAATTCACTTTTGTCAAACTTTAGAACAAAATTGTTGTGTATTGCAAAATCAACTAGATGATGTCGGCATTCAATAACATTTTCAAAATATTGCCCAACATTCAATTGAACCTCGTTACCAACTCCTCTACATGGACTCTCTCGTGGTTCGATATCATCCATATCACGCTCTGGTACGAGCTCAGGGTTGGGCGCCACTTGAATGTTTTGTTCTTGGTCAGGTAAACCGTTATGCCGACTGTTGATAAAAGATAGAGTGTAAGATGAAGCAACAATTCTACACATATAAGATTAAAACAAAACAATTTACAGATGAAAAAATAAATTATAGATATACCTATTCAGTGAAGATGGGCCCTCAGCAACAGATTCTTGTTGTGGCTCCATTGTAGCAGCAATATATACTACAATTCTTGAAGATTCCCCTCCCAACATAAAAGATACATCTATATCATCACTTATATCAATCAAATCAAGCCCACTAGATAAACTTATGTTGTGGTGCATAATAGCTAATTTGCTTGGATCACACTTAGTTAAATTTCCAAAATGACTTTTTAGTTCATCCTAGGAACTATTCCTATTATACTTAGTGACCTTCAATTTTTCTCTTCTTATAAATAACATGTCCGTCATCTGTATTCGTCTCAAATGATCCCCTATATCGGAATACCAGTTGTACTCCCTCAGTAGCCATCGCCAATACTATTGTATTAAATAAATAACAAAAATTCTGTTACACAAAATCAATATAAAAAAATTACCAAATAGTGTGCTACTAAAATTGGGTCTAATAAACATTAAACAAAAGAAAACAACAAATACTCAAATAAACACAAAATAAGCGACAAAATTTAATAAAAACAAACAAGTTTAACAATTATTTAGCCAAAACATGGAATACAATGTATCAACATGACACAAACAATAAATAATTATATAAAACAAACAATTTCATCAATATAAAACAAATTTTATTTATTAATAAAAAATACACAACAAATATTAATAAAAAATATAATATCCTATAAAATAATCGATAATAAACATCAATTAATCAACAGTTTAAGGCAAGAGTAAGAACGGTACCAATCACGTCTAAATAGTGAGTCGATCTCTTCAACTTTGTGGATTACTGTATTAGGGGACAGTAAATGGGGTATGATGCATTTTTCCCAACTTTATAAAAAGAAAATAAATAACTTTCTGCCAATAAACGGGAAAACTTGGGGCAAAAAATTTCGGATGTTCAACATTCAAAAATCCCAAAAATTCGAAAGTTGTACATCCGAAAATGGGAAAATACATTGTTGGAGCTACGGCTATTTTCAGATGTTCAACATCCGAAAATCTTAGAAATTCGGATGTTGAACATCCGAAAAGGGGCAAACTTATCTTTTTTAAACAATAACGTTATGGAAGATAAAAAACATATACTTTTATAATAACGAAAACTATTTGGTGTAACCATAATAATGCAAAATATAATGGATTTCTATGTAATTTTCTCAATATAAAAAGTATATCACTAATTTTATAATTTCTTTAAAAACAACACACTATGAAAAAATTTGAATTGTATAGTAAAAAAATATTATTCAATTTAGACGAATTTAAAATTTATTTTATCTTATCTTTCCTTTGTTTTTGCAATCTTATCTTTTATTCTCAAGCATAATGCATAGTAGAGACCGCATATAAGTGATATTTTATTCTCAAGCATAGTGCATAATAGAGACTACATGTAAGTGATCTTTTGCCAAAAGAAAAGGGTGAAGGAAAAAAAAAAAAAAACCAAAAATGTATTCTCTAGTAAAAGATCACATAGGTCTTTTTTTCATGATAGACGCCCTAAACTCTATCTATTAAAAAAGGAACTGGATCCTTTGTTAACTTCTGCCGCATGTGTCTGCTCTTTATCTATGATTTATGTTATTTATACTATTATTAAAATAATAACAATTATTATAGGATAATACTATTAGTTCTATTATTTATTATTCTTTTTATATTATGTATCATTTCAATCAAGGTTTAAAAAAATAGATCAGTAACTCGGATCGGCTAGCCCCAAAGCTGTGTCGAATCTGTGGATCGGCGATCTGGATCGAAGAATCAGCCGGTTTTGTCCTTAAATTTTTTTCAAAGAATACTAAAAATAATGTTTTTTGAATTTTAAATAATAACTGGGGTGTTACATTATATATTTCCATTATTTGCAAAAATACATGAATATTGAGACATTTCCTTGTTGAGATATCTGTATGATTATTAATTATAATGTAATATTATTATATTGCATAAAAAATAATTAAAAAAAGTATTAAAAATACTTCCATGTTATAAGATTAAAAAATAAATACCCATTATAAAGTGAAATTGGTATCACATCACATATTTATTAATTCTATTTATTCATCCAAAGTTATCATAAACTAACTAATTATAATATTATACACTAAAATGGGAACTATTTGTTTATATTTTATAATTATTTTAGGGAAATTGTCACAAATATACTTTAATTTTTGTCTCCTTAGAAAAAAAACCTTTAACTCTCATAAACCTCGTCCACACCATTTTTTTTCAATTGTAGCGTTTTTTTTACCAAAATATTCGGTAGTCGTATTACCGTGAAGCACAATTATGGTACTTAAACTAACGTAAAAACTAAAATATTATACGGCATTTTAAGAACGGTAAAAACTAACCATGCCATTTTCTACCGTTTATATTTATCTCTTTCATCCGGTTTATATTTATCTCTTTCCTCTTTAATTCTTTTTAGGCTTATCTCTTCTTTTTCTTTCTAATTCTTTTTAATATTTATGTGTTTCTTTCTCTCTCTAAACCTTTACCATCCCCCTATAAAAACTCCCACTCCCTTCAACCCCATCCCAGATGGAGTCAGATTTATATCGCGTTGGAATCATGTTTGTTGAGTTGATGAATAAGTAGAAAGAAAAAGAGAGTTAGTGAGAGAAATAAGAGATAAATATAAAAAAAATAGAGAGAGAAAGAAGAGATAAACATAAAAAAAATTAAAGAGATGAAAGCGATAAATATGCATAGGAAAAAAGGGTTTACACCACTTTAGTTTTTAAAGTACTTAAAAGTTAGTTTTTAAGGTACTTAAAATACCATATAAGATGGAATAGTTTTTACCGTACTTAAAATACCGTAAAACATGGATTAGTTTTTATGGTTATTTAAAATACCGTATAACATAGATTAGTTTTTACGGTACTTAAAATGCCATCTAACATGGATTAGTTTTTACAGTAATTAAAAAAATGTGCACAAGGTTTATGAAAATTGAGGATTTTTTTTCTAAATAGATAAAAATTAAAGTATATTTGTGGTAATTTTTCTTTATTTTAATATACAAAATAAGAATAAAGTTAAAACTTCTCTTACAATATGGTATGATTAAAAAATCTTATTTACATCTATAATAAAAAATAATATATATATATAAATTAATTAATTAATTATAATATTAAAATAAACATGATTCAAAACCACAAATGTTTTGAGAGAAAGTGGTGAAATTATCCCACGTCCGGCATTTCTATGTGTAGAGGCCCCTATAAAGACGAGAATGACACATGAGTTTGTGAGGAGGGAGCGTGCTCTCCCGTCTTATGGGGTTTTATCAATAAAAAGAAGGGAGCGGTTTCTATAGAGCCGAGGCTCTAACCAATCTAAGGTAGACCTTCAAATGGTACTAAGAAATATAGTTTTAATACTTAAAATCTTTATGATAATTTTAAAAACTATTTTCATCTTTAATTATAAGATTTAAATCTTCAAAAATATCAATAAAAATAAACCTGAAAAACGATTTTCATCTTTAATTATAAGATTTAAAGCTTCAAAAATATCAATAAAAAAAACCTTAAAAACTATTTTCATATTTAATTATAAGGTTTAAAGCTTCAAAAATGTCAATAAATAAAAGAGTACGTTTTGTATACTTTATGATAGCTTTAAGAATAAGATTTAAAGCTTCAAAAATATCAATCAAAAGAAGGGTGTAGTCTGCATAGAGCTGAGGCTCTAAATAATCAAGTTAGAGCCCACCTTCAAATAGCATCGAGAAATGTAGTTTCAGCATTGAAAATCTTTATGAGAGCCTTAAAAACTATTTTCATTTTTAATTATAAGATTTAAAGCTTCAAAAATAGTGTAGATCGAGCTTATCTATGAAAATCTTGAAAATTGAAGGTCCAAATATGCGTTAAAGAATGCATCATTTCGAAAACTTGAAATCCATTTTTTTTTCATGTCCATGTAGCATGATGTCGCGATGATCAATTTGAGTATATTTGAGCATCAAAACAATTCTAGTGAAATTTTTGAAGTAGGCCCTAATTTCATTGTTTAGAGCCTCAGCTCTATGTAAACTTTTCCCTAAAAAGACAAGTGTAGTGATAATGTAGTTTTTTCAATTAAAAAACTACAAATTTAAGTTTTCAATTAAAAAATGACATTTTTCTTTTCAAATAAGAAACTACAAATTAAAAATCGAAATCGTGATGTGGAAACTGGGAACCGGTTGATATTTCTGGTTTTTCATATTGAGAAACTACAAATTAAAAACTTTCAATTTAAAAACGACAAATTTTTTTCAATTAAAAAACTACAAATTAAAAATTTCAATTAATAAACTGTAAATTAAAAAATGAAAATATGAAGTGGGAACGGGGACAAGTTGATATTTCTAGTTTTTCGGACAAAATCGATACGGAACTATCCGATCCGGTCGAACATCTTATACTACATATATTATAGGAACCGAATTATCTTGAATAATTTTCAATTTGGATTGGACGATTCCAATCTAAAATAATGATTTATTAAATATTTATTTAAATATATCTGCAGCAGCTGGGCTCACAACTCAAGCAAATAAAATATTTTTTTTGTATGCTATAAGATAATTTATTTTAGTTTGAGATAGCAATGTTCAGAAGTAACAAAAAGTGGCCGGATAGCACAAGGATAGCCCTCTAGATTCTCAAAATCACATGTATCTTAAGGAATTTCATGCGGGCTGGACCGCATGACTATACATGCCGCTCAAAAAAGTATAAAGCATTTATCTTCAAGATGGATGCAGTAGGTGTTCATTTAAAAATAATAGAAAATAACGGTTCAAATATATTTTTATTAAAATTATTAATTTTAGTTTTAAAAATTATTTATTTTTTCATATTCGTGATATCCATGTTAGAGATTACATGTCTTTAAAACTTAAGTCTAACAATCCATTTCAAAAATAGATTTATTAATAAGACGCATTACTACATATGCGGGCTTGGCCGCATAAAAACCGGGTCCGCATCTTAATCAATAATCGTCTTCGGAGACCAAAAAGCGTAGGCCATGGCCAATGAATAACGAAGAGCTTGACGGCCCAATACACCTTTTAGAGAGAGAAAGAGAATCACAGATACAGTGAAGTGCCATGGCTACCTTCTCTCTCATGGCCCTCGTTTCATTCCTCATGTTTCTTCTCACCCAACCTCTCTCTTCCAATGCAAATCTCTACAAAACCTCTCTCTTCAGATCCAAACTCCCTGAACCCATCCATGATGCTCCTACTGTTTACTTTGAAGTAACAAAGGACATTCAAACCCACCACAAGAAACCATGCTCTTCCCTTCTGGTTTTGCAACATGATTTCGGCCAAACTTATGGAAAACCACCTGTTACTGCGTCTTATAATCCCCCCAAAACTTGCTCTAACTGGTCCAAAGTGGTATTGGAATGGACTTCTACCTGTAAAGGAAGGCAATTTGATAGGATTTTTGGGGTTTGGCTTGGTGGCGTTGAGATTCTTCGAAGTTGCACAGCTGAACCCAGAGCAACAGGCATTATTTGGACTGTAAAGAAGGACATAACCAGGTATTCTTCTCTTTTGAAACAACCCAACAATTTGTCTATTTATTTAGGCAATCTGGTTGATAATACATATACTGGAATTTACCACGCCAATGTCACTATCCACTTTTATCCCCCGGAAACACATGGTGGTCTTGATAAAATTCATTCAAAGAGGTTAAATTATGCTTCTAGTTTTGATTCCCTTGCAGATTTGATATTACCCATTTCTCGATCTCCACCGTTGAATGATGGGTTATGGTTTTTGGTAGAGAATTCAACTGATGTGCAGGGTAAGGAATTCAAGATACCCCCAAATGCTTATAGGGCTGTTCTAGAGGTCTATGTCTCATTTCACTCTTCAGATGAGTTCTGGTATGGCAACCCCCCCAATAATTATATCGAGGCAAATAATTTGACTGCTACTCCCGGTAATGGCCCATTTAGAGAAGTTGTAGTGAGCTTAGATGGAAGAGTAGTAGGTGCTGTGTGGCCATTTACTGTTGTTTATACTGGAGGAGTCAATCCTCTTCTTTGGAGACCTATTACCGGTATCGGATCATTTGATCTTCCCTCTTATGACATTGATATCACGCCATTCTTGGGGTCAATTTTGGATGAGAAATACCATAGTCTTGGTTTTGGTGTTACAAATGGCCTTAGTGTATGGTTCATAGATGCCAACCTGCATCTTTGGTTAGACAGTAGGAGTGAAAAGACAAAGGGTAAGCTTTTTAAGTACAAAGCCCCAGCTATTAAGCCTACTTTAGTCTCGGATTTCAAGGGTCTTAATGGGGTGTTTTGGACTAATGCTGATAGGTATATAGACTCAACCGGATGGGTAAAATCGTCGTATGGGAAGATTACCACACATGTGTTTCATGGTTTCACATACATGAATGAAATGGTGTTTGGAAAGAATGGGTCTATGCAGATCGTGAACCAGAAGATTGGTAACAATTATGGTGTTTATGCTATGGTTCCCTCAGCCAATATTTATTACATGCAATCCTTCCGATCTTTTCCTCTTTACTTGTACACTGATACTGTGGACCAAGATAATGACACTTACTCGTTTGTGTCCAATATTTCGTTGGGTTTCAATACAGATTCATTTAAGGGTGCACGTTTTGGTTTCTTTGTTGAATACCTAAGAAATTTGCAGGAAGGTGAAGGCAAAATGCTTGTCAAGGGCAACTTGGTAACCAGTGGAATAGCAAGTACAGAACAAGCATACAAGTATGATAGCTCAGAAGGTTGCTACTTTAGGACTGTTGGCAGTAAAAATTACACAATACTTTTTGATCAATCAGGAAATATTTGCGGCAAAAAATTGCCATCATATTCGGCGGTTGGTTTTGGTTCGATGCCCTATCACTTGGCAAGGCGAGCGTTCTTAGCATCTCATTCACATTCACCACATGGAGACTAATTTGCCACTTTTTCTTCTCTATGGTTAATGGTTAATGTTATTCTTTAAGCCTTTCCATTAGATAGCTGTGCTTTTTCTCTTTTTCTTCTGATCTGTCAAACAAGTGTAAAAATTGTTCTAAGTCTCCTTTAGATGTTTAAGAGGATATCTAAAATTTACCTTTTTTAGTTTTGGTTTACTTGTGTCTGTGTCTTTGATAATAAATTGTGAATTCCTGAGGGGCTTCAGCCTCATTTATTTTTGCTTAGGGCATAAGGGCTACTCAAATCCGAGCTTCACTTTCTGAATAAAGAGATGAATTCCTGCATGTGCATGGCCTGAGTACCTTTGCAGTTTATTTTGAATCATCTCTCTCTCTCTCTATCTCTCTCTATCTCTCTCTCTCTCTCTCTCTCTGTGGACTGACACAGAGACAGGCACATCCACTTGGGATGTGTAGAACATAATGTATCTTTTCATTTGACTTCCATGTTATGTCTTTATGAAATTTTCTACCATTGTGAAATGAAATTTCAGTTAACGTTTCATTATGGTTTGACTGTTTTTTTCTTTTGGTTTCTTTCTGTGAATTCTCGATATGCTTTGGGTTTCTTATGGACTTTATTAGGTAGATCTTCAATGCATCATATGTGAAACCTGAGGGCCACTCCATGTTATTTAGGTAAATGTTGAGAAAGAAAGCACCAAAAGAGGCTTCCAGAACACAAACAAGTGGTATGGTTATCAATTGGAGCAATCAAACTTTTCTACACTGAAATTTTTCCTTGGTTAGAGCTGCCATGTTGACCAGCTAAATTATAAGAGTGACCTCAGTGAAGGATTGTTTCTCAAAAAACTTTGAAGAATTAAGCATGTTTATTGAAATTATGGGCCACCATACTTGCTTCAGAGCTTTGACCTTTACAATCACTGTTAAGAGTAACTTTAGAAAGTTGTATGTTATATCGTTGCATAAATGGTTTGCTCGTAATTGTCATGAATTTGATGCATAACAATGGAAGGAATCCCCAGGAACCTCAATTTGTGGTTTTTCATATGTTTATTTTCCACCTATTCACCTCACGTCCTGATGGATAGACTTCTCATATTTGAGCCATTGATCATTTGTTTTGATTCGTAAATGTACCAAGTTAACAAACTTAATATATCTGTATTGTAAGGTTTTATTGTGTATGTTCCACAATTTGGCTTAGTCCTACTTTATTCAGTATTACAATGTAAATACAAACTGCTCTGTAAATAAGGGAGATTTTTCTTTTTGATAATTTAGGAAGCCTGCATTCTCATGTGTAACTTGATTCATCATCTTTGTACATTTGCGATCAGGAAATCTCATATTTTTGTTTCTATTATTGAGGAATTATCTAAATTGCATTCCATTAGGGATTGTCATATTTGGTTTGGTTTGTAGTTTGAGTTTTGGGAAGAACAGAGTCTTTGTTTCTCTCCGTGTCTCGTACATGATTCATCCACTATATGGTCAAGGTATTTTGAGAGGCTTAGGTATCTCCCAATACCCTGGTCTTGTGCCTCTCTTATAATTCTTTGGCTGGGCTTTAGGTTGAAGTCTAACCCAATGATTTAAAACTTGTGGTTTGGACTAGGAGTCGCTTGATATGGATGGAGAATCGACCCGGACCGAACCCTTCCAAGAAGGAATCGGTATGTCCCCCATACCCCTCCCCCCAACCCCTCAAAATTCCCCTTTTTATTTATTTTTTTCTTTTAGGTTTTCTATGTTTTATGAGGTATCTTAGTAAATTACAATTCATAAACCCGTCTTTTTAAAATTTTTCAATTTTTTCCAAATCGCTGATTTGGACCAATCCAAATCAGGGATGTGGCGGTCCATCACACAATCAGTGGGTGGACGATCCAGCACACTGATCCATTTTCTTCAAAAACTGGTCTAACCTAATGTGTATTGGGATTTCAATTTGCATTCACAAAGACAAAGGATCATAGAACTCCTGGCTGGATTCAAATGAGATTTTTAAATGGAGGTGACTTGTATGGTCCATTGCGATGTTGTGTCCTTCCCATTGTCTCATCTTGTCCTTCTCTTATGTGCATGGGGCACCTTTTGATCAATGATAGAAAGCTTTGAGTGTTTGCTGTGGTTTGGTCGAGGGGACAATTAGGTAATGCATAAATTTTGTTATATTGGACCTATTTCCTATTCTTCCATATCTTGTGGTTAATCAATTTCCAAGATTCTTAAGATTTAAGATGCAAATATTATAACTAACTTTTGTTCTCTCTCTCTTTCGTCTCCAATTGTGTGTATCAACGTGGACCTAGAGCAGCCTGGGTGACCTAGGATTTCAATTTGAACTCTATGATCCACAGGCACATTGTCCTCTCAAAGGGCTTTAACCATGTTTGGTTGATCTTAGCAATCTCCTGCTGCCATGTGTGTTGTTTAAGGTTTGTCTTTTCTTTTATTTCCATATTTCCAGTGTCTTACATGAAGGATCAATGCCATAAGTCATCCTTTCTGGAAACTAACTAATTTATTTGAATGCCCACTTTCTTTTGGGACTATAAAATGTAATGTCACCTCCTAGGTTCCGCACGTCTGCTATCATAAATTGCTAATGTCCATAGAGCACACTTCAAGATCTATGGACTAGGTCTTTCACGTGAGTTTACATGTTGCCACGCAATAATTGAGTGGAGCGATTCTAGAAGGGGAGTTTTTGAGATGTATTTTTATGAGGTAGCAAATGGTAACCTTGCCCTGAAGGCTTCTGTAGCAGTAGTAGAAAAATGGATCCTGAAATGCGACCCTAGTCCCCAGTATTGAAGAGGACATGTGGGCCTGAAGAGTAGTGGCTTTTATAGGTGTGATAGCGATAGTCAAGGAAATTATGTTTGTTTGGCAATTAGTAAGGTGATCCCATTTATGTAGTATGTCAGCCTAGGAAAGAATCAGTCCCCTTTAGATACTATGAGGGATTGTTGCTGAATTTGTTTTTTCTATCATCGAATCTCTGTGTTGTTCATATTGATCACATGCCCAAGGAGGCCAATAAGTTACTTTATGTCGATTTATCTAGGAGTGGCATAGGGCTACAGGATTTTACGCCAACAAGTAGCTTAAGCTGTGTTAAGCATCCTTTTGTACCCTTTCTTTTATCTATGAATTATATTAATGTACACAGAAATAGGATTCGTATAAAACCTGTCCAATTTACTACAGTACAACTTGATTGTTGTGGCATGAAACACTTGATTTTAGCAGTTCACCTCTTTTTTTTTGGATTCTTGTTTCCTTCAACAAAACGGGAAAATATTTCACTTATGTAAACTTCAGCCGTGTACCACATCTTTCCCATTGATCTGAGTCCTGGTTCTTATGTAAATGATACTTTGTGTTAGTTTATCGATATTTTGATTGTTTGATGAGGAGATTTATTTTGATTTCCTTTTTGTGCTTATTTAATGGTTTGATGCCAAAGCTATATTATTGTAGCCTGTAGTTCCTACCAAGCCAAAAGGGGGCTAGTCCTTTCCTTCAAGGACCCTTCCTGCCCCAAACAATGTCCCTTGTAGCAATGGCACTTCCAGTACGTGAAAAACTACTATTCTGATAGTTCTATCCATGGAAATCCATTAGCCATCATAGTCCCACCACATCACCCCTCCACATCTGCAATCAACAACAGCCCCTATTCCTTCATAACCCCATAGTAGGGCCGCAACAGGCCAGTCCAAGGCTTGCCCTCTCCAATGGATTCCTTCTACCACCCACACCCCATACTTCTTTCTCCTTGCACCCTCTCCAATGAAATCCTTGTACTACCCCAACTCCGACACAACCCACAATACCACATGGCCCTCCTTACCCTCAACCCAACCTTATCCTCAGTCAACCCAACGTCTTGTGTCCTTTTCCAACCACCCTCCACCATAAGCTTAATTCTATATGGGATCTTTGTTTTGAGAAAACATTGTATTGAAAAGGCTTGATCTCATGAAAGTCACTGTTATCGGCACCTTCACCTCCCCTTTCTTGTCATGGCCTTAAAGGAGTCACTCAGTGGACCACAAGAATATGGTGAGCCTCCTCTTCAGTTTCTTGTGAGCTGCTGGAAGGGACGGCGATTTTGTTGCTGCACCGGTCTTTGGTAATCCTTGGTGGTAGTAGACTTTCCCTTTTTTCGTCCCTGGTCTGATTTCTCTTTAACTTCAGAAGTAGCTTGCTCGGGCGAGGTGAAGTTGAGGGCTCGTCCTGTCGGGGATGGTTCTCGGACCTTAAGTGGGTTGGACTGCTTTGCCTTGCCACACTTCTAGTGTGGTATTGCATTTCAGGCTTCAGCCTACTAGCTACCCTTTTGCCTTTTCCCCGCGATGCTATGGTCCCGTCAGCTGGAGCTACTGTCCCCTTTACTGGTCCATATATGCAGCTTCTGAGGCTACTACACCCTCCTGGGACTACTTCTTTTGATCCTTTTGCATTGTTAGGCTAACCTGTATGGCAAGATACCACCTGCCTAGGAGCCTCACAATTCACCAAACTCATCAAAGGATAAAAATGGTTTTCTTTTAAGATTGTGGGATACCACTCTTCTTGGCTTTATAATTTCAGGCAGGTGTTTTATTTTCCTAAACTTTTCGGTTATTAGGGGCCCCGAGAGATATGTATGAGGGAGCAATAATAAGCTGATAATTAGTGTGCGAACAACTAGTGGAGGGACAAGTGAGTTTTAAGTGAAAATAGGTCTACATCAGGATCAACATTGAGCTCATACCTCTTTGTCTTACTTGTGGACAATTTGAGCTCATACCTCTTTGTCTTACTTGTGGACGATTTAACCAGGCACTTGTAAGATGAGGTAGAGATTATACCCTCTCTCTCGGTTTGCAAGGAGTCCACCCCAAAGATTTTTTCAGAAGACCTAAATTATTTAGTCAATCTACCATCTCTTTTACAAAGAAGGGAGCTCTTCCCTTTAAATACAATACAAAATACCTCCCGATACATATCTATGTGGCCACTAATAAAACTAAACTCTATCTCTCTCTTATCTCTTAAAAACAAGTCTAACATATCCTACCAAATCCAACCATGCTAATTCGTATCCATATCCATCTTTTTTTAAAATAAAACTAAAATTTCAATTCTACACCTTAAATCTTTGCAATTAAAAAAAGACAATAATAACCCTAGAGAAAATTGAAAATCCAATAACATATTTTCTTAATCAAAAAAATATAAAAATAAAAAATAAAAAATTATTTGTTATTTTTGCATCATTCTCGTAGGATTGGGAGAAGCTCGACTTTGAGCTTATCTCTTTCAGAGGCCAATGGAATAAGTGGTGATATAGTCCCACCATTCTTCTCGATACTTTGTCTTCAATAAATCAATTTATCAAATACTTTGTATGCAACTTGAAATATAACACTAGGATCTCAAGCTTAATCTTGGTTTATTTTTCAAGTTCTTCATAAAACTTGTAAAGATCATTTTTAATACCAATATCACGTGGATGTTCTTCAATTCGTGGTTCTTGCATCACGATGTGCTTGTTAAATATAGGATCGGCATTTGGAATCGATTGTGGAGGGTGTTTTGTCTCTAGGGTAACAATTGATGTGATTGCGAGCACCATCTTCTCCAAGAACATTGTTCTCTAACTGTTACAACCGCTGATTCATTTCATGAACTTCGCTTCGAACATCTTTCATGACTTTGGTTAGATTTTCTATAATTTGTCCTATGCAATGATCCATAGCAAGATTAGTTTTCGGTGGCATTGCGATTGCTGGATCTTTTTTATTCTAATACCAACTGATATTAAAAAAAAAAAAAAACCATAAAAATAAAAGATAAAATAAGGGGCTTGAGATATTATACCCTCTCTGGGTATGCAAGAGAGTCCACGCCAAAGATCTTTTCACAAAACCCAAATTATTTACTCAATTCGCCATCTCTTTTACAGAGAAGGGAGCTATACCATTTAAATACAAATAAAATTAATAAAAAATAAAAGTAAAAATTAAATTTTAGTTCTACTTCTTTAAAAAACAAGTCTAACGTATCCTAACCAACCCAACCATGATAATCCCCATCCATATTTATCTTTTTTAAAAAAGAAAATGTAAACCTCACTCCTTAAATCTTTACAACTAAAAGGGACAAGAATAATACTAGAAAAAACTAAAAATTCAAATAACATTTTTTAAGTCATTGAAAAATATATAAAAAAATTTAAGAAATTAATAATTTTTATTTGCATCATTAGCTTAATCTTAATTTCTCCTTCAGATTCACATGGTTGGATTTCAAATACTGCATCACACATATCTTCTTCTTCATAATTCATTTTGAAAATTTCTTGCATGTTTGGGTTATCGACATCGTCTTTTGTATCGAGATATACCTCTTCATATTCTTGTTCTTCTTGTTACAATATACTAGGTTGATATTATAGATATTGTTGCAATGATATACGAGGGTCTTCCATGTGTCTATCTAGTTTTTGATTCAATTGATCAAGAGAAAACAATAACTAAACATAAAAATAAAAATAATGAAAAAGGTTTGAGAGATTATATCTTTTCTCTAGGTCTGCAAAAGAGTCCACCCTAAAGATATTTTCACAATATCCAATTTTTTTTAGTTCAATTCACTATCTCGTTTGCAAAGAAGGAAGATCTTTCCTTTAAATACAAATAAAAAGGAATAATAAATAAAAATAAAAAACTAATTGTTGAAGGATTATTTTAATTCAATAGAAAATAAAATGCTTTTAAATTGATTTTATAACATTAATATTGTAATAAAAAAGAAAGCATGCGTACCTGTGTTTGGGTGCACAAATTTATTGAAGAAACTCGCAAACAAAAGTGGAGCTCCTTCTTATGAGGAGTCACCAACTATAAAAGAAATGGAAATGAGACAAATATAAAAGCTTGTATTTAACTTATAATACTTTTGCATTGTAAAGTTTTCATATTTATAATTCACTGTAATTTTCCATTTCCCTTATATAGATTAGACGTTATGCCTCTCTCTCTCTCTTCTTCTCTCCTTCTCTCTCCTCCCCTCTCTTCTCTTCACTTCTCTCCCTCTCTTTCTCTCCATCTACACAAATAAAATTTTATATTTTTTAAATTTTAACTAAAAGAAATAAAAACATGTAGAAAAAAGCCAATAAAAAGAAAATAAATCAAAATATCCCAAAAACAAAATTGATCAAATATAAAAAATAAAAAATAGTAAGTTAATTTCCTACTAAAGAGGAAAAAACAGTTGGAATGCATTCGTAAAAATTCAAAGAATCACTGTAAAACTTGGGGCTAAGTAATCTAATCTATTAGCTACCTCTTGCAGTTTAATCTACTAGCATTCTAATGTATACCTCTAACATTGAATAGACACCCAAATATAAAAAAGAACCAAAGAAATTATTTTCTAATAAGATGGAATTTCTAAAAACCACACAAAAAATTAAAAGAGTAAAAAGAATAGAGTACCTTGCATGAAGATTGATTTCGGGAGAGCGATAGGAATAGAGCATAAAAGATGGCGAATGTGTGGGAAAAGATATATATATATATATATATATATATATAGAGTAATGATCATATGAGATCCTCTCACACCCATGTGTGTAGGACCCCAAAGGATCACCATTAAATTTAGTAGAGATCTCTAGAAAAATCAAGTTTCACACCCATGTGATAATCTTTCTAGAGATCTGTGCCAAATTTAATTGTGATCATTTGGATTCCTACACACATGGGTGTGGGAGGGTCTCATAGGATCATTAACTCATATATATATATATATATATATGATATTAGCCCACTAGTTCATATGAACATATGAGCCCAACAACTCAGATTGAATCTCGATCGATCTGACGGTTACAATATCATTTCATGTTTGAATTTTAATTTGTTTTCTACGTATCCAAATAACTTGAAATTTAGGCGTCCATTCTTCTCATCAAGGCGCATCTACTAAAAATATTTTAAAAATAATTTACAAAAACTAAATTGACCAAAATACCCCCCGAAATGTTTCAGGGGTATTTTGGTCAATTTTTTCTTGCAAATTATTTTTTGATATTTTTATTAGATTCTTATATTTTTTAAGAATAAACTCTTAAAATTTCAAATTATATAGATGCGTATAAAAAATTAAAATTCAAACACAAAATGAAGTTGTGATCGTCAGATTATGAACACATGTGTTTATATGAGCTATTGAGCTAGTGAGCTAATCTCGGCATCTCTCTCTCTCTCTCTCTCTCTCTCTCTCTCTCTCTCTATATATATATATATATATATATATATATATATATATATATATATATATATATATATATATATATATATATATATATATATATATATATATATATATATAATGAGAGAAGAAAGGTATGTGATTTTAGAAAAGATGGGGCGGTGAAATGAGAGAGTGTTGATGAAGAAGGATAAACTTGTGCGGCAGACTTCTAAATATTAGTGAGACGGAGATTATCTTGCTCTTGGATGGGGAGTCCTCTTGGATATAGAAACAATCTTAGATATGATATGCATATCTTTCTCTCTCTTGAATTTTTTTCTCCTATATATTATTATAAGATGATAGTTTTATTTTTGTTTCTCCTATATATAAACTTACTATAACAAGATAAGTTCATTTTTATTGCCCACAATTTTGTGATTGTGGGTCCTCTCTCGCTCTTTGTGGTATATATATATATATATATATATATATATATATATATATATATATATTTACTATAATAAGATAGGTTATTCTACTTTTTTTTTATCATTTCTATAAATAAATTCTATTAAAATTTTGGTTTCCTAAAATCTTGTTTTAGGAGATTCTCACTTTCTCTAATCTTTAAAAGCTTCCATGAAAGTCTCTTATCTCTCCTAAAATCTCTTTCTCTCTCTTGTACATATTCTCTCTCTTCAAAATCTCTCACAATATTGAGATCTCTCTCGTGTGCATACTCATGTTCTCTCTTTAATTAAGATATAGAAACAATGTTGAGATCTTTCTCTTTCAAATTTAGTTATCTTAAAATAATTGCCCATTATATCTCTCTTTTCCCCCCTAAAGTTAGAAATGTACCCAATAATCTTTATAGAAAAATAGGGCTTTCTTATTTTCGCCATCAACAATAAAATTTTCATAGTTACTTTTTGTGTTTCATTGGTTTTTCTCACTTGCATATATTAGGTTCCCATATATTTGGTATGGACGATTAAAAGATGCCACTTTACTCAATGTGAATGGATTGACAGATTTAATAGCAACTTGACTATCTATTTTGAGGGACATGAGTGGTCTATCATGGTAAACAGTTTTATTTCTCAAATATCCAAGTCAGCCAATCCATGAATGCGGCCATGCTTGGATAATCAAAATAACAACATGAAACGCTTTCTGACTTGCACCCTTCAGTTCCGGCCCCACAAAAATAAGAAGAAACAACAAAAATTGTAAAATATCCATCACGATCAAACCAAAGCAAATCATTGAACTCGAAATAGACCCACCATGTGACTATTCCGCTGCGATTCCATTCCTGCGCCATTGGAGAGGTTGGTAGTGGCTCTGTGATCTCAGTTTGGCTTCATCAGGGTTTGACCATGGGAGCTTGTGTTGTGCCTTCTTTCGTTTCTTCATGGCTATCCCAACATAGTCTCCATAGCTCTGTTGCAATTGTTGTGATCAGAATGAAAGCAAAGGGAAGTCAGTGAGTGGCTCTTATCTAAATTGATCTTCACACACTGGAAACATGTGTTCTAAGCCTGTTACTATTTCAGATGTTGTTTAGACTGGAACTAAGTTGCCAAGCCTATTACCATTTCAGATGTTATTTAGACTGGAAAGAATTTTCCAAGCTGCTTTTTAATACTTATTTCTTGAATGGTCCTGAAGATCTAGAAGCATATTAACAGCTTGGGTAGAGAGTTGGAAGACCTAATTCTTGGTGCAGAAAGATCTAATGGCAGTTTGCAAGCGAATGGCTTTTCCTGAAACTTTTCACTTTACTAGCCATTAGATCACCATTACATGAACGAACCTTTCCATTTAAAAGAAAATGTTGATAAATTTTGGCAAAATTTTCATCTATCTTTTTTTTAATATCGGAGCTGGACAGGGGTTATGGCATGCAGTCCACGTTTATTTGATCCCCCTGCCCTGTATTTATATTCGGAAATCGGAATCATCCTATGAGATCAGTTCCTACATAAAACATGTAGGACTTCGATTTCCATCAGTGGACTACTTCAGATGGTTTAGGATCTATTACTCCACGTGACAGACAATGGAACTGACGGAGTTGTGGATCACTCCTACTTGTCTAATTAGACCATGATGGATCATCCACTTGACAGACAATGGGAATGCAACTTTGATCAGGTTTCATATGATAACTTCCCTTTCTGTGTATTCTAAATCATCTGTGTATTCTAAATCATCTTTTTCAAGGAGGCATTATCATACATAGCATGACATGTTACGTGTGTTCTATGCACCTTATGAAAACAATTTTAGTTAATGAACTCATAAAACTCTAGTGATAAGGATATGTACCTGGAGGCAAAGTCCGTCCAGGACATCGCAGATAGGATAGTCCTCAGGGCAGCAGTAGATGGTGCCCTTGCAACACACGGCATTCTCGTATTCACAACACCCGTACTCCAAACAAATTCCATACAGTTCCAATAAACAGCAACATGTCTCCCCGGAATCACAATATGAGAAGTCTCCACAAATCACTGGAGAAGGACCTGGAGGTGAGGGTGGTGTTGGTGGTGGTGGCGGTGGCGGTGGAGGTGGTGGTGGTGGTGTTGTTGATGGAGGGGGTGGGGCACCAGGTGATGGCATAGGGCTTGGGGATGTGGACTCCTTTGTGGGGTATGAAGCCATGGAATTGATGGCGCAAACACCATATTCGAGGTCAGTGTTGCGACGTATGTATATGTAGCCATTGATACCCCAGCTTGTGCCCCATGAATTCTTTACAATCCAATAATCCTCATCACCTTGAGAGGCATATCCAACGATCAGGACGGCGTGGTCGATGTCGTCTGGGTTGCTCGAGCATAGCCCATCGTAGATGCCCTGCTTGATCCCAGCATGAGAGTTTGGTGAGAAGATTAGTAGATGTTCATGTTTTCTTTTCCTTGTTCGTATCTCTCTTTCTTTGCTTTTTTTTTTTTTCTTTTTTTTTATGCTTTTTCCTTCTGTTTTTTTGTTTGTTTGTCTTTTCAGGTTAAATAAAAGTTTTGATCCCCATATGCCTAGAATGAAAAGAAAAAGGAAAACCAACTGTTTTGGTGTTTTACTTACTCCAGAATAGAGTTGAAAATCAATGGCAGATCCATCGATCCCTACGCTGATGGGCTGGTTAACGACAGCGCAGAGGAGAGCGCTCTCTTCTTCCTCAACATCTTCATAACCATCGATCGAAACCACTTTCTTTTCCTCCTGACAAAAACATAGCCAAGTTCACAAAGATGATTGTTTTTATATAAATTGCAGAAATGGTAATTACTTATGCAATCTCCCTTGAAGCACATATAAATGATAAGTCGTCTAAAATCCCAGAGGAATAAAGGCCTGCCACTATATAATCTTAACTGTGTGACTTAATATGAAATGTGTTCTTTGTTTCTCTTTTTTAATATGAACCTTTTTGAGCAACATCCACCCTAGCATCGAAATTTTTTTAACTACATCTAAGTAAACCCCCTTGTATTTTATAAAAGCGAAATTTATCACAATATGGATAAGAAATCAATTATAAAAATTTATACCCTTGTCTTTTGGTTTAATTTCAAAATAACTTTCAAAATAATGACCATGGAATAGTTAAAAAGGGTAAACTATTAAATAATTGAAATGTTAGGTGTATTTTGATAAATTTCTTTTTAGAAAATAAGTAACATACGCTCAGACATTTCGAAAGAAAGCTAAACTGAACATTAATTAAAAGAGGGAGCTTTTAAAAGGCACTGAGGATGGATGAAAAGGGGGACTCAATAGAATGAAGCACAATTATTTGAAAATCGCCGATTCGGACAGATAGTCATACGAGTACCTTTTCCGTGTTGCAAGTGCCATCTTGTCCTGTGTAGGAGTAATCGGATTCGGTGTCGATCCCTTCATTTTGAATGACCCACTGAAATGCATAATCCATGTAACCTCCATCACACCCATCGTTGGTGGAGTCACAGTCTACCAGTTCTTGCTCAGATAGGCTTATCAGCTCGCTTGTGACTATTTCGTTTATGCTTTCAATTGCTCCCGTAACAGAAAATGCCCAGCAACTCCCTGTGCCAATCCAACAATTTCAATCAAACTCAAATAAATTCCAAGACTGGAGGAGAGTTGGAAGTAATTTGAGGAAGGGAATTAAAATAGCACCCAGCGGTGCACAACCATCCCTTTAAGCACCTCTAAAAAGGCAACAAAAAAACAGAAAAACAAAAAACACAAAACAAAAAAAGAGACAAAAGAATTTCAGGATCCCCATCTCTCTTTTTCTCATCTCGTGAACCTCGTGAATAATGTCATTTTTAAAGAAGGGAACCCCACTTTATCAAATTGAGATATTTCCAAAAAGCTAAATGCATCACTGGAAACTCACTGGCCATATCGTATTTGATTTTAAAATGTGAAGGAGCATACTCCATCATTTAAGTGTGAAAGTGCTTTTCCAAGCCGACCAAAAAAAAAAAACTTTTATATGAGAGAAAAAAACAAAAAAACAAAAACTTTCTCAAAGAGCCAGAGAGACTTACCGCAATTCCCTTGATCCTTCACTCCGGTTACTGCTCCTTTCTTCCTCCAATCTAGTGAGGACGACGCCTCACAAGATGCCGCCTGCGATTTGGCACCGGCCCCAGCTCTCTCTCTGTTCCCCGGTCTCTTTATCTTGGAAGAATAAATCTCCTTAAATTCCTTGTTGGTCATGTCTGCAAACTTGTTGAGCCCAACCCTGTGCCGAGATTTACTGCTCGTGTTCCTGTTCGTCGCATCAATGAACAGCAGGTTCTCTCTAAAAGCCTGAAATCTTCTCTCTCTCTCCTCTTGGTGCCTGTATATTTTTCCATGCCTTTGCCTCCAAGTTTCAAACAAGCTAGAGAGCCTCTCTTCCGACAAGTCCTTAGGATCATATCCAGTTATGGAGAATGAACACTCTGAACTTGTGAGTGATAAGGCAAATGTGGCTAAGAAAACCAGTAAAATTCCCATTTTTGGAGCTGAATTTTGCTCTTAAGACTTCGAGCTCTATGCCTTGATATATAGATGACCATGCCTACCATTCTATTAGCAGTTTACAGTCTTCACTGTTGGAGTGTTATTAAAAAAATCAAAGAAAATTTGTGGGGCATTTCGTATTCAGCATGTACATTATGCTCCTGCACGAGCATATTGTGTATTTACTCCCTCGAGCAAAACACCTACTTGGGAAGGTTATTTTAGTCTCAAATTTTGGGAACCACATAACAATTAATAGATGGTTATTTTTAAAAGAAAAGTTTGAATTTTGAGTTTTGTGACCCTTAGATCTACCGCTTGTAAAATTAGACGGCCTCTTTTTAATCTCGAGGCATTAGATTTTTATAGCACATAAGGAGTTTATTTCCGAAATTTTTATGGATTCCAAAGATTACCTTCCCAAATTAGAGATCTACAAATATTCTTAGTATTTGTTATGCCTGAGAGAGTAAATGGATAGTATACTCCCACAAGAGTAGAAAATCTTTTGGGGTTTAATATTAGTAGGAAATAAGGAGGGTAACCTTGTTTTTTTGTATTTAGCTATTAAGGGTGTTTCAGTCAATTGGCGTCTACCCTTCCAACCTCTAATGTCTTGGACCTAACAGTCGTGAGGGTGGCCTACCATTTAACAAGGTTTTGGATATTGTTAATCAAGTGGTCAATCTTTAAAAATGTCAAAAAAAACTTTAAAATCCTCACCGTCCAGTCCACCCTTCTTTGCAATCGCAATCATTTCTGCGATTTGAGGGAGTGGGACTCAAGTGGGATGAGTAGGTAGTTTTTGAATGGTCGGTAAAATTGAATTGAGCGCGTATACTATGATCCTTTGGGAGCACAATATAAATTTACTCCCTGGCAAAATACTAATTTGTAAGAGTTTGTTTTTTTTGTTTGAAATTTAGGGATCTATTTGATCATAACTAGATTATTATTTTTTAAAAAAAAACTTTAGATTTTGAGTTCTTGAACATCTAGATTATTCCCTAAAAAATTGAATGGTTCGGGGCATCTTGGGTGACATTTTTTTTTTTTCTTAGGCACGAATTATTATTATTATTGTTATTGTTATTGTTATTGTTATTGTTAGTTGTTGTTATTCTTATTCTTATTGTTATTGTTATATCTTTTGAAGTTAGTTAAAGGGTTCTAGATATCACATTTGCCAAAATTTGGGATCTAAAATTTGCCTAATGGAGTAGAAGGATAGTATAGTGGAGTAGAAAATCTTTTGCCATAAATTTGGTACACACATGTTATTGTTAGGTGACTAAAAAGTAGAACTTTAAGTTGGGTTTAGGAAATGTGGGCGTCTATCACGTTATATGTTATACTACCCGTGCATTTCATGCTTTAACCCATTGGGCTTTTTGAAGAATAAAAATAAATTATTAACTAAAATTTATATTAAAATTTAGAGTAATGATATTGTGAGACCCTCTCAGACCCCAAGCACATAAAACCCCAAACTTTGGCCGTAAGATTCGATGGACTTCCAAACAACTGTGATGAAACCTGGTTACCAAATAAAGCAAACCCTCCAAGAGGGAAATGCATTTAATAATATCCAATTCAGTATGTTCTTTCAGCCACTCCATATGCCATCTGTCTTTTGTTTCCTCTCCATCACAGTCCTTACTCTACCCTTATCTCTCCAAATGCTGCACCCCCATTTCTCTCTCAAACCTCTCATTGTGCGCTGTTGTCTAACAAGGGGCTTCTTCTCTCTTTCTCCTAGAGTTCTTACCCGTAATCATTCTCCCTAATGGCACGTTTGATTTTTGTGAAAAAGTTTGATTTTCATGAAAATATTTCTAGAAAATATTTTCATATGAAAAAGTTCTCTCATGTGGTCAAGTGTGAGAATATTTTTACATCAATTAGTTGGCAATGATGTGGAAAATGTTAAGGAAGAGATTGTCCTTTACTGTCTTTCATAATATTATATAGGGTATTTGTTTATTCTTTACCCTCAAATATGGTGTGTAGTTCGTGGGGGTTGTACGTATGGTATGTATGAAGGAGAGTTCTCTTTCTCTCTCTAGGGTTTTGGTAAATTGACATGGTATCAGAGCTTCAATCCTCTCTCTCTCAGAGATTATCCTTCATTGTACAGAAGTATAGTTAGTGGTCTTCAATATCTCACATTTCTGCGTCCTGTCATTGTTTATGTAGTGAATACAATATGTCAGTTCATGCATGCTCATCGACAACCTCATTATGAAGCCACAAAAAGGATTTTGAGGTATTTAAAAGGTTTTATACATGATAACTTTGTCTACCCTTCATCCAATTCACTTGACCTCGAAGCTACTCTGATGCTGATTGGGCTACTTGCCCTAATAATCGTAGGTCTATTACAGGATTTTGTATCTTCTTAGGAAGGAGTTTGATTTTTTGGCATAGCAAAAAGCAAGCCTCAATATCTAAATCCAATACAGGATCATAATATAGAGCAATGAGTATTGTCGCAGCAGAAATTTCTTGGCTACGTATGCTCCTTAAGGAAATTGATATTTCCACAATTAAATCAACCATTCTAGCTTGTGATAATCAAAGTGCCATGTGTCTAGCCACCAATCCTATCTTCCATACCTGCATTAAACACATCGAAGTTGATTATCACTTCATTAGAGAAAAAGTTGTATAGGGAGCTATTTCCATGACCTTGGTTCCTCATCCCATCAGTTGGCCGACATGTTCACTAAAGCACTAATTAGACCAAGACACCATGAGTCCACAGACAAGCTCTCAATACACAAGACGCATGCTCGGCTTGAGGGGAGCGTTAAGGAATAGATTGTCCCTTACTGTCTTTTGTAACATTGTATAGGGTATTTATTTATTCTTTACCCTCAAATATAATGTGTAGTTCACGGGGGTTGTATGTATGGTATGTATGAAGGAGGGTTCTCTTTCTCTCTCTAGGGTTTTGATAAATTGACAGAAAGATGTATCAAGACCATTTGTATTAAAATATTCCCACAGTTAACCACATGAGAGGATTTTTTTATGTGAAAATGTTTTCTAAAAAACCTTTTCACACGAACCAAACATGCCATAAAGGCCGATTGTTCCTATTTCTCATCTCCCAAGCTCACATCTTTCTTCCTACCTCAAGCATGTTTTTTCTCTTCTTGCAACCAAGGAAAATGCCATTTTAGAGTGGGAAACATTGAAAACCAATTTGCAGCAGTAAAGAGAAGAAAGCGGTTAAAAAGAATCTTGTGGCACGATGAATAGGGAGAGAAACAAAGAAAGAAGAGAAGGTGTTGTTAAAAATTAAAAAACAACATAGAGATACATTGAGAGAGATGGAATTAGAGGAGGTGGAGCGAGGAGGTAAGGAAATGTTGAGCAGCCAAGGGAAGAGAGAAATATGGTGGCTAAAAGAGAAGATAGGTAGATATCTGAGCTTCAGCTTGTTCTTTTGCTGGTCGGCCCCTCCGCTTCCTCCTCTGTTTTGCATTTGCTCCTTGCTAGGGTTATCTTACTTCTCTTCATTGTTACTTCATGGGGTATTGTCATTGCTCCCTCTTGGTCTTCTTCCGAGTTGCAGGGTGTTCGTGGTACTGATGACTATGAAAATATTTGGTGTGTAAGGAAGGGCGAGCAAGTGGCTATGAGCTATTGAATTCATTCTCTTAATGTTTCTTCTTATGCATGTTAATACTCCATCTTCCCCAATCTATGAAAGAAGGACTTGTGTGATCTAACCGGATATATATATATATATATATATATATATATATATATATATATATATATAGAAAAGTTTATATAAGGTTGCAACCTTAAAATGTAGAATTACATATGCACCTCAAAAATCTATCGAAAAGGTTGTTTTAATGTTGAAAAACCCTCTATTTGATCATCTCGACATCGAGATGTATGAATATATAGAAGAAAAAAAAATTTGAGTCTTATAAATAATGCATCTTGCAACACATTATTTAGACCATCCATATTCAAGATTTTCATATGTTTATAAATCTCTTTGATTTTAACCATTTTTTGATATGAAAATAGATTTTATGATAATCCTAAGATTTTTTCACAACGAAATTACATGTTATGATAAAATTTTGTTTAAGGTTGCAACCTTATAGAAACCGCACCCATATATATATATATATATATAATTTTTTTATTCTTTTTTCTTTCTTTTTTTTTCTTTTTTCTTTTTCTTTATCTTCATTGCTTAGATCACTCACAAGTAATCTTTTTACAATAAACTAACTTCAAACAAAATAAAGAAAATAAAACTAGGATCTCAAGAACTTGAAGTCATTCAAAAACCTTTCTTTTAATAACAAATAAAAGACGAGACCTATACTTGAGAATAATAAAAGATACAATAAATAAATATGACAAGAAACACAAAGAGAATACTGGAGATTACCTTAACCGTGCTTCTTACACCTCACACTGAGTTACCTCCTTCCGATGACGTGAGATCAACGGTCAACATTCAGTCTCAATCTTGAAAAAGCAAGTTTAAGCCAAACCACTTCAATGGAACATGAACTCGTTCCAATCGTAAATCTCAAACATAGGTGAACCCTATGATAACCTAGTTGAGAGAGATAGCATGTCTTTTACTATACCCCAAACTCTTAGCCACAACAACACAAGATGAGGGAGAGATCTCAAAGAGCCATGAGAGGGGTGTGCCCCATAGTTTACCATAGGGAGAGAGAGAAAGTTGCTATGAGTGGGGCGTGCCCCCTATGTTAGGTTTACAAGAGAGAGAGAGAGAATGGTGTATTAAACATGGGTTTTGTTAGGCTACACCACTTGGTGGTGTAGTCCCTTGAAGCGGTCAATATTTTTGGACACCAAAATACCCTTAAATTGTAATACAAAATTTTTCAAATAGGGGCATTTTGGTCATTTAGAAGGGTAAAATGGATATTTTTATAAGAAAATAGTGGCATTATATTAATAGTTAAAAATAATTAACGTATCTTGTGGGTGATGTCATACACCATATCGATGATGTAATTGTCCACTATTGTTAATAAATGATTTTGTTTCTATTAGAAATTTCTAGTTTACCCTTGCTTAATTACTTAAAATACCCCCCTAAACAAAAAGTTATTATACTATAGGACAAGGGTATCTAAATGTCTAAAAAAGTTGAACACTTTAATAATCTACACCACAAGTGGTGTACCCTGACAAAACCCATTAAATACTGGGTAGGATCCATCCTTTTTTATAGTGCATCAAGGCGTTTTAGGGCTTTTAGGGTTTTCCATGGTCTGCCTTTTCATATGAGATTGAATATGTACAATTGATCTTGGGTGACTTGTGGGGTGAGAAATATGAGCTATTCATTCTATAGATAGGCCATCAAAATCATATAAAAGGTGTTAGAATCATTATCTCCCATTTTCTAAACTATTTTATCATCAATTAATTTAAATAAAATAATAATATATGATAATAATGTGCTTTCTTATTTTATGCACATGCGTTCTCACACATACCAAATTTGATTCAAAACTTCCTCAAAGTGCAAGTTTTTCATAAACACAATATATATGTTCTCTCAAACCATGAGTTTGAGCTCACAAAATTAGAAAGCGCCTCAAAGTAGGGCGTGCTACCCTAAGTGGCACTCTATGGGCCTCACTCAATTGACATGGTGGGCCGCCCATTTATCTTATTGGGCCTCCAATGTAATATAAAAATATTATTATTTTTTAAAAAAGTCATAAAATCATATTTCAATAATTAAATCAATATAAAAACAACATCTATGTTTTTACAAATCCAAATTTGATAAATAAAATATTCAAAGATTTAAAAAAATTCAAATAACAATTCTAAAAATCATATATCAAATCAATCATAATTAAATACTTTGATGGGAAAAAGGATCGATATGGTCTAAAAACAAATAAATATACATTGGGGCACTACACCTTCTATTGTGGACTACGGTCTACACTTCCTTTTTTAAACCGACCCAGTATTGCCCATGACCCACCGTCCATGCAGGGGCTCATTAATGGGTCACCAAAGTCTAGCTAATGATCAATGGTCGTAATCCTAATTTACGAATTTTTGGTTCTCCCTTAAAAACATACCAAGTTATTCTAGACTTGATGCAATTCATTGTTTTATGGTGCATAGGGGTTAACTCTCTCACATGCACGAGATTCATGTTGAAAGGTGGTTCACTTTCCTAAAAATATCTATATATGTGTATGCCGTATGATATACGTAGATGAGGCTTTGGCCCCGGCTCTGAAGGCCTCCATCACACACAAGGGTCACACAGTCTCTCAACTCACTCTTCTGGGCATACTCCGACATCATCAAGGGATGAGCAATTATAACCCTTATCGTTTTATTCTTTATGTCCAAATAATCCAATAACATTGCAATTCACATAAGTAATACAACATAGCATTAAAGCTCATAACGCAAGAGTAAGTAATAATCTCAATATTCTCATAACATACTAAATTTAACCAATCATGAATCACTTAATGACTGTAAATATATCAAATTAATATGTAAACATACATGGGGAAAGCCATAGTTCGAACCCCTTGTGCCCGAGTCACAAAAAGGCATTTTAAGGACTCAATTTTGTCTCATTGTTTAAGGCACATGTGATAATAATAACTCAAAGAGATCAATACATTGGGAAACAAATGATCATTTTTATTTCACTTAATGATGATCAAATCATGAGAGAGGTATGTATCAAAATAGCCTTTCAAAGTTTAAGAGAGATACTATACAAAATAAAGAAGTTATTGTGAAACTACTCTATGTGGTCCATAAGGGACCACACGAAATTTTCACCATTAAAAAAGGAACTTAATAGACTATTTCATATGCTCAAATATGATGAAATAAATCCCTCATTAGTTGTATATTCTCAGAAAAAATTCCAGAAAAATAAGATCAAAAAAATCAAGGTGTACTCAAGATCATGGAGTGAGCAAGCTATTCTACACATACCATGTGTGTGGAATACACTATTGCTTTGGTACTCTTCAAATATCAAGTTTTCATGACAAACAATGAAAAAAGCTATTGTAAATTAAGAATTATAGCACGCTTTAATATTAAAAATGACGTAGGAATTAAAATATAAGAAAAAATATCAATACTTTAGTGAAGCAATAGTATGGGCTTGATCACACAAATGAGGGACTAGCTTAATCACACAAATGAGGGACTACTCCATGGAAAAGTTTCAAATAAAAGCTCAAGGAAGAAGATAATCTCATGAGTGACCACTTTTTGTCAAAGGGGCTCTCTCTCTTTTTGAAATGAATACACAAGTTAGGGTTATAATTGATTTCATAAGTTACTTTTATACTTAGATCATAAAGGTTAATTTGATCTTGATCATTAGTGCCTTAGATTAATGGCACATGAGAGGGCTTTATCCAAGCCACTCATCCATGTCTTATCACTAAGATCAATAAATGAGCTTTTGACACCCTTCACTCCTTAAACCTAAGCTTATAGTCAATTTACCTTAAAGCCCTTAGCTCCATGTTTTATTTCTCATTAAGTCTAAATTCATGTTTACACTTATGCTGATGATTTTGAATAATTTGTGATAGTCAATAAAAGACAAGGACATGGACATAAAAATAAGATGAAACATCCACACATGTGAATAAAATATCTTATGACACCACCAATATGATTTCAACAACACTAAAGTTTCACATACGTCAAGCCCATAAGGTGGTGCCACATAAGATATACCCACATGCCATAACAGCATATGTGAATAATAATATTACATCAAATTAATTCTCAAAATCACATAACTTTAAACATGTCAAATAAACCACATGTGTCAACAAAATGTCATGTGACAAACTCACTTAAGTCACAACATTATAAAACATAATGTTTTAAGTAAGGGAAATGACCTTGTGGGACCCTCACACACCCATGTGTGTAGGACCCCAAAGGATCACCATTAAATTTGGCACAAATCTCTAGAAAAGTCAAGTACCACACCCATGTTATAACTTCTCTAAAGATTTGTGTTAAATTTAATGGTGATCCTTTGGGGTCCTACACACGTGGGTGTGGGAGGGTCTCATACGCTCATTACACTTCAAGTAAACATAATAAATAAATAACAAAAGACAACAATGCCCCCCACGTGTGAGCATGATGTCAGCGCCCAAGGGAATGTGGGGGTGCCACATGGCATCCCTATTGTCACTTGGGAACTACATGGCATCCCCATGCTCACTTGGGACCCACATAGCATCCTCATGGCTCGTCCTTAATCATCATGTTGGCCAAACAATTTCAATAAAACAATTTCAATAAAACAATTTTTGGTGTAGTCCCTCATTTGTGTTTTACATGAAAGCTCAAAGAAGAAGATATTCTCGATTGGATTATTACACATTTTCTTATCAATATAGAATCTTCTCATCAATTTTCAAATCAATATATACACATTTTCTTATTAATTTTAGATTAATTTAGGCCAAAGGTAAACGAGATATCTATACTTATAGTCGGATTCTTTCATTGGGCTAACCCGAATGACATTCCACTGGTGTCTCAAATGGACCCAACGGACCTATGCCCCACAATTTATGGCAGAGACACATAATTGCTCACATTAAAGTCGTTGAGTTAGAGCTTCCCAGAGGTTCAATGGATTATTGGTGCACCCCTGTGGGATATATTCCTACTCAAATACAATGGTCATCTCAAAGCACATGTACATTAGCTCTTCTAAGTTAGATAATATTATAAAAGAGTGGCTTTTCCATGTGATTGTGGGTACACATGCCATGAAACGGTCTCGTATCAAGATACTGACTCATGTCTCATGAGCCAACCATTCCATACAAAGCGAATACTCTTCTAAATACTCAAGTTTTATTATTCTCGATTGGATTATCCAAACCCTGGCTTATCACATCAACTATGAGGCATTCTAATCAATATAGTACTGACTGAGAGGTGACCCCTCCTCGAGAGTCCACACTCTCAAAATGTATACTCTCAATGTCTCAAATACTCATGGTATATGAATCTGGGGCCCAATATGCCAAGTACCCAGATTCTGTCTCTCTCTAACTCCCACTTAGTGTAAGACTCTTACCTTTTAGACCTTGAAAGGCCACATAGCCAACAATTTCGTAAGTGATAGAAGTATAGCTTTATATGCTTAGAGTTCTTATGGAAACGTGACTCTTTTGACATACAAATCGCCGTCGTGTTATCGCAAAAAATCATCACTGCCTCATAACGCACGGGGTCAAAGTCAAGTCGATTAAGAAATTTTTTAACCCACACAGCCTCCTTGGCCACCAAACAGCATGTCACATACTTAGCCTCCATGGTGGACAATGTACATCCTGTTTCTTTGAGTTTCACAAAAATGTCCCCCTCCAAGCATGAGCATATATCTAGATGTGGACTTCGCATCATCTGAATCCGCGAGATAATTTGCATCCGAATAGCCCTCAATTGCAATTTCAATTCCTCCTCCATATGTATGGGCATAATTCATGGTCTCTTTCGAATATCTGAATATTCTCTTAACCCCTTTTCAATGCTTAACACTAGGATTGCATTGGACTCAACTCACCATGCTTATGACGAAAGACAAGTCGGCCTTGTTCTCGTCATGATGTATATAAGAAATCCCACTGCGCTTTTATATAGCACTCTCTCCATGGCTTTTATTTATTCGTCTTCAGTAGAATACATCTTATTACTGAGCTTTATCTTTTTGTCTATTGGGGTAGACATGGGCTTACATTTATCCATCTCAAACTTTTTCAGTATCCTCTTGCAGTAAGTTGGATGATCCTCTCACTTTTGTTTATTATTATCTTGATGCCCAACATATATCAAGCTTCTCCAAGATCTTTCATATCAAAGTGTTGTACAATGAATGTTTTTGTCTCTACTACTAAGGTAATCAAGCTATTAACGATTAGCATATCATCCACATACAAAGAAATAAATGCAACATTACTCCTAATGATCCTTTGATATAGATACCGTAGTCATCTTCATTCATAAAGAACCCTGCCAAAGTTGGGGTCTCTTGAAATTTTATGTACAACTGATGCGATGCCTAATTTAAGTCATAAAGAGATTTATTAAGTTTCCACACCAGGTTTCTCTTCTCTTTTTTCTCAAATCCCTCGGGTTGTTTCATATAGATTTCTTTTTCCAAATCCCCATTTAGGAAGGTTATTTTCACATCCATTTGATGAACTTTAAAATCAAAATTAGCAGCTATGGTTATTAGTATTTGGATAAATGGAAACTTAGTAATTGGGGAAAATGTTTCATCATAGTCTATCCCTTCTTTTTGAGTGAATCCCTTGGCTGCAAGTCTGGTTTTGTAATTTTCTATTTTCCCCTCTGAGTTCAATTTTTTTTTAAAGATCCACTTACATCTTATAGCCTTATGGTTCCAAGGTAGGGGGTATTCATTCCCAGATATGGTTTTGGTTTATGGAAGCATATTCGTCTTCTATGGCTTCCACCCAATAGCCATTTTTAGGACAAGTTAAGGCTTCATAGTAAGTTTAAGGCTCAGCATCAGGATCATCCCCAATCCTATCAAAGTGTTCCCTGAGGTAGACAAAGTGTTTAAGGTATTAAGGTAGTCTCCTAGTTTGATGACTTCTTCTTGGTTCGAGTTCAGGTTCAAGTTGATTAGATGATGGAGGTTCAGGTGTTATACTTCATTTTTGATGCACTTGTATCATCGGAGCGAATAAGGAGAGAGCCGGTAATAACCTGGTCCCGCTGGTGCCCAAAACGCCGCCAAACCACAAAAACATTATAACAATAAGCCTAATATTGGGTGACCTCTGAAGAAGTGTCCAAATGGCTTCAAATTGCATGAGAGGGTAGTTTTGGATACCCTAAGGACACTCATAAAGTTTTGTCGCATTCGGATAAGTTTTGAGTTGATCAAGATTCAATACGAAGCTAAGTTTTAAAATCCCGTTCTTATCATGTTGAAAATGGACTCTATAACTATAGCCCTATTTTATAGGTCTCAAAATAATATCAGACAACTGTCATTGGATCTAAAATGTCAAAAAACCTCCAGGTACCAAATTTCAGCTCAATCAGATTCTTCGGGACCGATTTGGGCCTAACTTACCATAAAGGGTGGGTTTTACACTATTGCAGTGCAGCCTCGTTGAACCATTTTTTATTTTCAAATGCTCATAACTTGCTCATTTTGGGTCCAATTAAGCTCAAATTCAGACACAAGCTACATCTCAATGATACACTTGTTTTAACATAGGCACGCATCATGGTGTGATCCGAAACGAGAGAATTTTTAGAGAGAAGAAGGGCTCGAAACATGAAAATTCAGATTTTACAAAGAAGAACATGCAAATCTTTGAGAGGTCATTGCTCAAGATCCTGATGTCGGATCCTCACAAGTATGGGTCTCTTGAGACCTTGCTTCGAAGAGCTACAGTTTAATATAATTTTTGTATACGATCATTGGCCGGATGACACCGAATTTTGAGGTCTAAGATGGCATACTTTTCTGGTCGACAGAATCCCATTTTTCAATGACTTCCCAAAATTGGAATGTACTCAAACGGATACCAAAATAAATGAAATTTATCACAAAATGATCGTGATAGTGTCCTCTTCAATTTGTGATCAAAATAAAGGCTTGGAACGTCATGTATCATACCAGATTGGTGTTCGAAGAATTACAAAGTTTATTGACTTGGCCGGATTTTGAGTTCTTCCTTAAAAATATGTTTCAAGATGATCAAAGGGTATCAAAACATTCACAATATTCAAGCATCGATTCTACAACGTTTAAACCTCCGAAGTACCATCGTAAGCGTCCAAAAAAGTTCTCGAGGCCTAGCAATGGAAAGAGGCCCCTCATGGAGGGATGGTTTTGTCATTTATTGAAAAGTTCTTAGGGTTATTTTAGTCATTTGGTCCGAAAACGGGATTAATATTTTAATCAATAAAATGTGTATTTTTTGACAATTTTTGTTGTTTTTTTAGCAATCCACCCTTGTTTTGGGGTTGCTCTATATAAGAAACTTAAGTCATTTATAAACCTAAGTTTTGAAGCACAAAAAAAATTTGGGTTTTTGCGCCTTCAAGCCTTTGATTGTCCATAGCTTCTAACTTTAAGAGAGAAAACTTTACCGCTTTGGATAATTGCTCTTGGACCTCCCACTCCCAACTCCCAACTTCCAAACCCTCCACTTCCAACTCCCAACTTCCAATTCGCAACTACCAAACCTCCGACTTTCAATTCCCAACTTCCAAACCTCCTACTCCCAATTTCCAAACCAATACTCCCAACTCCCCAAAACCTCAAAGTCCCTTTACCTAGAACCTCAAACTTCCTACTCCCTAGGCTTCACAACTTCCTACTCCCTACACCACACACCTCACCTTAGATCATCATGCACCATATCTCATACACTGCCCTACACTTAGGCCCATTCATCTTAGACCTAGACCCCAACCTTAACCCCAAAGGTCAAAACATCTCTCTAAGGAGTGCTCAAAATGGACCCTCAAAGGCGCATCCAAATCCAAGCCGGCCTAGGTCCACTCTCGCTCTTCTATTTATTCCTCTTCATTCTTTTTTTTCCTCTTCTCTCTCTTGTTCATTTAAAAAAGGAGGCTCTTTGAGTTAGTGACTTTTCGATGGGCTAAGCCCACGACTTTGCTTCTAAAACCCTCCGGGTACTAATGCTTTGAGCTTAGTACCTTCGTTTGTCTCAAGTAATACCTCTTAGGATAGGTTACGCTGAAAGGCTGCCCAAATCCTGAGTCTCTTCTTCCTCTCTCTCTTCTGTTTTCTCTCTTCTTTATCTTCTTGTTCTCTCTCTTTTTGGTTTTTCTCTCTCTTTCTTCCACTTGAACCCAGGGTAGGTCTGAGCCTCTTTCTCACTTCTCTTTCTCTCCCTCTCTCTCTCTCTCTCACTCTCTCTCTCCGATAGACCCGCACTTAGGGCGGGCCTGGCTTCTCCCTATCCATTTCTCTCTTACTCTCTCTCCCCTCTCATCCAGGTCACAGACAGGTGCCCTAGGCGGTTCCGCCCCTCCCTCTCTGTCTTTCCTTTACTTTGTTTCTCTACTCTCTCTCCCAAAAGCACGAACCGGTGCCCTAGGCGAATCCGGCTCTCCCCCTCTATTCTCTCTTCTACTCTCTCACTCCCATCTCCCCCAAAGTGCACAGACCCGTACCATAGGTGGGTCCCCTCTTCTCTCATCATCTCTCATCCTCTCTCACCTCTACTTCCCTCCAAGATGTACGGACCCGTGCCATAGGCGGGTCCATTATCCCTTTACCCCTTTAATTCCTCTTACTCTCTCTCTTTAACTCATACCCTCATTCATCTCATTTTGTTTTATCACTTCTTCACTCATCTCTTCTCTCACCCTTTATCACTCGAGCAGGGGTCCTCCGGAAGTAGCTTCTTAGGGTTCTAACTCTCAGGTTATTGCTTTAACCATCAGTTCACTTAATGTTTTGAGTCATTAGAGACACATATTCTCTTGTGCTCAATCACTCAGGCTGGGGTCCTCCTGAGAAGGTTTTCTTAGAGTTTTAACCATTGAACTACTCTAACCACGTGAGAGATTTCTATCTCTTTCACTCCTTTTCACTCTCTTCTTTCTTATACACTCTCTTCTTATATTCTTCTTCATTCTCTCTTCACTTTCTACTTTTTCTTACATTTCGCTTCTCTCTCTCATCTCTTATAAATCTACTTCTCTCATACTCTATCTTTCTAAACTCTGACAGCACTTGCGAGGCTCTTAGGAAGTGATTTTGTGATAGTCTAAAACTGCAAACTTTACTCTTCAGTTTCAGAAGTGATTTCTCAATAGTCTAGAACTACAGGCCTCACTCTTTAGAATCCTCTGGAGTGCTTTTGACTTTGGTCTCAAAGTCTATAGACCTTACGTTCCTGGTTACTTCCTTAGAAAGGGGATGTCGGAATGATGTCTGAGTTTTTAGAGGCCTTCTCTTTCTTATATTCTCGCTCCTCTCTCGTAACATCTCTTATTTATCTGCTCATCTTCTTCTTAGTTACTCATTAGGGGACCCCTATTGAAGTGAGCTCGCGATAGTCTAGATCTACATACCACACTCTCCCTTTGCGAAAGTGAGCTCCCAATAGTCTAGAACTACGGACCACACTCTCCTAAATCCCCTGTGATACTTGTAATCTCCAAACTCAGTATCTTTCTTGACTCTGGTAATACCTCTTAGGAGAGGTGACGCCGAAAGGCTGTTCAATTTCTAGGTCAGTTTCCTCATTTTTCTTCTCTACTTCTTCTTCTCTATCCACTCTCAACCCCCTTTAACCCTTAAACTAGACTCTCAATCTACCATACAACTATAAATTAGAGGAGATCTCAAAAGGTATACCTTGAAGGCCATTTTTAGTATGTGTATCCAAGTGTTGTGCAGTGAAGCGCGGCAGCTGAATTCAAACAGCGTTGCAAGGATAGACGGAGGGCTTTCAAAATGATCTAGAAAGGTGAATCGCCCAGATGCCTCCCTCGAACGCAAAATGGCGAGGTAGGTGCTCGAGCCCTTCTTTGTTGAATTAAAATCTCTCCCTTTGTTGGTTCCTATCCACACGTCACACACACACACGCAAGTGGGCCCCGTGGTTGTTCGAGAGAGGATTCCTCTAACTAGGTCATCCATATCGGACCGACCTGGGACAACGAGAAATCGGGCCCAACCATCAAGCTCAAGTTGATTGGAGGTTTCAGATTCGGGTTCTCGAAACGCACCATTATCTCTTGCCTCCTTAAAGAGGTCGGCTTGTTTGTGAGTCAATCTTGCTTCAAGGAAATTTTCCTTGAAGAAGTGAGCATTGCAGTTTTCAATAACAACCTTTGTTTCAAGTTTGTAGAATTGATACCCCTTACCATGGTCAGGATAGCCAAGAATATTGATTTTACAATTTTGGGTTGAAGTTTAGTCATGTTTTGGTATGGGATTAGGACATGGGCTGAGCATCCCCATACACTTAGGTGGTCAACGGAAGAAGTACGACCAGTGAATATTTCGTGAGGAGAAAGTGGGGCGGTTTTTGTGGGAGTCTGATATAAAAGAGATAACATGTTGTTGACACGACTTCTCCCCAAAATTCAAGAAAAAGTATAACATGCCCCATTATACTCCTTACCATTTCAACCAAGTTCTTATTCTTTCTCTCGGTTACACAATTTTGTTACGGGGTGTATGGCATAGAGTATTGATGGATAATTCCATTTTCTACACATAGGTCTTTAAAAAGCTCGAATGAGCATTCCCCTCCTCTATCAGTTCTTAGGACTTTGATTCTCAAGTTTGTTTGGTTTTCTACCTTGGCTTTATACTCCTTAAACCTTTCTAAGGCTTCGAATTTTGTGTGCATTAGGTACACATGACCATATTGCGAGTGGTCATCTATAAAGGTGATGAAATATCTTTTGTAACTTTTGGTGGCCACATTCATAGGACCACATAAGTCACTATGAATGATTTTTAATATGTTAGTAGCTTTTTTTGCCCCGGTAGTATTTTTTCTTGTTATTTTTCTTTGTACGCAAAACTCACGCACTTTTGATAAATCTCCCTCATAATTTTGAAGAATCACATCATTTTTTAATCTTTCCATTCTTTTGAAGTTTGTATATACTAACCGTATATGTCATAGGGTGGCATCTAAACTATTTGGGGACGATACATAAGCAACACTTTCATTCATTTCAATAGCATAAAGATCGTCCAAGCACTTCCTTGACTACCACCTTATCTCCAACAAAGGTGGTGACAAAACCCACTCTAGCCACCTTGGGAACCGAAACCAAACACTTCATCACATCGGAAGCATAAAGTGCTTGCTTTAGGATCAAGGCACTTCTACTCTTCAATTTCAGCTCATAATTCCTAAGTCCTAGAATGTTGGTCTTTTGGTTCCCTCCCATATAGACATGTTGCATACTCGACCCCATGGGAGTAAAGGACCGGAAGCTATCCTTGGTGTTTGTGACATGAGTCATAGCTCCCGAGTCAAGACACAAAGAAATACCCTTGGGGTTTAACCTTTTCCTTCTTCTTTTTTTTGTCTTATTGACTTTTCAATCATTTTGAGACTACTTCTTCTCATAACAAGGTAAGAGAGTTCGTATCTTCTCATGGCACACTTGATTTAGCCCTCATAAATCAGATCAGGCTCCATTCTCTCTTCTGCGTTGGCATCAAAGACTGAAGCTATCGCACTATCTGTGCCCAGTCTACCTTATTTCTCTCAAGTCATGATCAAATTAGATCGTAAAAACTATCTGATGTGGAAGAGTCAACTGCTACCAATACTTTACAACACTGCTATGCTTTTCCTTGTAGGTGGAACTTCCGTTCCTCCAAAGGAGTATATTGAGACCGTCAATAAATCGAGTGAAAAAATGCACTCTCTAAGTCCTGCATATATTGCTTGGAAGAAAAGAGATCAATTGCTTCTTAGTTGGCTTCATGCAACTCTTACTCCAGCAATCTTCGGTCGAGTGGTTGTGTACTTTACTGCTTGTAATACATGGCAGGCCTTGAGCTACCCTCTTTTGAAGCTCCTATAACATGCTTCTTAATCGTGAGAAGCAGTTAGAACAATGTTATTGTTTGACCAATGAAAATATTGGATCTGCTTTTTTTACCTACTGTGGTTGTGGTCATTGGAATCAAGGTCGTGGTCATGGTCGAGGAGGTGGTTGAGGACATGATACTCAGACTCGTCTAGGTCGTTCGTCTCATGCCCCTCATGGTCATGGGACATTTGCCCTCAATACTTGTGGTACACCTGCCCCTCCAGAATGCTCACCTATTATCTATCAGATATGTGACAAGGCTGGTCATAATGCCTTGCATTGTCGGCAGCGCCACAATATATCAGTGTGATGATCTGCCAGAAGTTTTCTCTGCCATGAACCTCTCTACAGATCCTTATGATTCCACTGGGTACCTTGACACAAGAGCAACCAACCACATGATAGCAGATGCTAGTAGCATCACACATCAATTTCCTTATAACGGTCAAGGACTTATTGTGGTGGTACATGGTAACACTCTTCCTAGCAGCAGTAGAGGTACTGCATACCCTCATACTCTGTTATCAAGTTTCTTTTAAGATGTATTTTACATGTACCACATCTTCAAGCAAACCTTATCTCTAGATCACAGTTTATTAAAGACAATGACTGCGCATTTATATTTCATCCTTCTGGATTTTGTATTAAGGATCAGCACACAGGGAAGATTTTGCACAAATGACCAACTCAATATGAGCTCTTCCCAATCAAAGCTACAAGTAGTGTGAAACACCACTCCAACATACATCACAGTTTTGCTGCATTGGTTCAAAAGATTTCTGTAGTTGATATTTGGCATAAACATTTGGGTTATCTTGGCTCTCGCATTCTAGATTTTCTTCTAAAAAATAAGTGCCTCTTTGTGATTAATAGATGAACTTTAATAGATTGTTTGGATTGTGGTGTTAATAAAAGCTGTCGGTTGAAATTTCATCTTTCTATCTCTATCTCCTACTGCTTTGCACTTAATTCATACGGATGTGTGAGGAGCTCTAGAGATTTCTTGTGGGGCTTATAGATATTACTTGATATTTGTGGATGATTATTCATAATACACTTGAATTTTCCTTCTAAAGCAAAAATCTGAGACTTTTGACTATTTCCAAATTTTAAAAACTTGTTCGCTAATAAAATCAAGTTTGTTCAGTCTAATGGTTGCGTGAGTATGTTAATAAATTATTCTTGCAATTATTGTCAAATTCTGGTATTCAATAGTGATTGTCTTGCCCTCATACTCCTGGAAAAACTGGAGTTGCAAAGCGCAATCACCGCCATATCATTGAGACTAGTCTTACTTTCCTCCACCATGCTTACAGGCCTTGACATTTTTGGATGGAGGCCTTCTACACAATTGTTTTTTTAATAAATCATTTGCCAACTCCGACTTTGGGGTACAAGTCTCCAAATGAAGCTTTATTTAGTACTCCACCTGACTATAATATTTTGCCCAGCTTTGGGTGTCGATGCTATTCATTTATTGTCTCTTATCGCTATGATAAATTAGAGCCTAAATATGTTCCTTGTGTGTTTTTGGCGCCGGTCCCAACATAAAGCGTACATGTGTCTTGATCTGGTCACTGGTCACAGTTATCTTTCCCGATATGTTCGCTTTAATGAATCTCTTTATCCTTTTGCAATCTCGTCATTAGGAGACCAGTCCACTAACAGTGATCCTCTTGACTAATGGCTCTATCCACCTCCTTGCATACTCCTCACCACATGATGCTTTTTCCCTCCTTCAACACTGTTGCACCTCTCTCTTAAGTGCCCACTCTATTACAAAATGTTCTTCAGAGTCTCTCTTCACCGACCATGTGTTCCTCTCCTGAATCAAGCTTGGCCTTGCCTTCATCAATTGAGTCTTCCATACGATCAGCCTCCTTTGGCCCTTCTCTTTCTTCTACTTCCATTCATCATATGATTACTCGCACTAGAGATGAGACCCACTGACCAAAAGTTCCTTTTAACTATCTCGCTTCTCGACATCCTCTTCTCACTTGTCTTCAAATCTCTCTTGCTTCAGCCCAACCTATTGAACCCACATGTAATTCCAATGCCACCAAACGTCCCAATTGGAGAGCCGCTATGGTTGATGAGTTTAGTGTATTTTAAAGAACAACACATGGTCATTGGTTCCTACCTCATCAGCTCTTAATATAGTTGGTTGCAAATGGGTTTATAAACTAAAACAGTGGGTTGATGGATCGATTGAGCATTATAAAGCTCGCGTAGTTGCTAAAGGTTTTAATCCATGATATGGCTTGGATTATGTTGAAACGTTCAATCTTGCGGTTAAACCTCTTACAATATGACTGGTCCTCTCCATTGCAGTTAATCATGGGTGGCACATTAAACAACTTAATGTCAAAAATGCGTTCTTACATGGTACACTCCATGAAGTTGTCTTTATGCATCAACCTCTGGGATTTGTTGACAAGAACTACCCTAACCATGTATGTCGTCTGCATAAAGATATTTATGGTCTCAAACAGGCCCCTCGTGCATAGTTTATTGGTTTTAGCTATTATCTATTAGAGCTTGATTACTTGCGCAACTTATCTAACACATCCATGTTCATTCATCATGGCTCCTATGGACTCACTATACTCCTCTTATTTATTGATGCATAATACTAAGTGGGGCCGATTCTTGTTTTTTATCTACTGTTATTGCTAAGCTCCACAACAGGTTTGATGTTAAAGATTCGGGTGATCTCCATTTCTTTCTTAGCATAGAGGCTCATTGCTCTTCGTCTGGCATTGAGCTAAGCCAAAGCAAATATGCACTCAATCTCTTTAAACGGTCAACAATGCTTGGTGAGAAGCCTTGCTCCTCTCCTATCACTTATGATTCCAAGCTTTCTCTCTATATTGGTGATCCTCTTAGTGATGCCTCAACTTACCGCAGCATTGTCGGTGCCTTGCAATACCTTACAATGACTCTATCTGATATTACTCATGCAGTTAATCAGGTATGCCAACTCATGCACCAACCTCGTACTAAACACCTCATTGCGGTTAAACGAATTTTTCATTATATCAAAGGGACTCCTAATCTTGGCATCACTATACAACGTTATTCTGATGAGACACTTCAAGCTTACTCTGATGCATATGGGGTTGGCTGCCTGGATAGTTCTCGTTCTATTTCTGCCATTTGTGTATTCGTTGGACTGAATCTATTGACTTGGAATGCTAAGAAGCAACCTATAATATCTCGGTCTCGTGCTGAAGCAGAGTATCATGCTCGTACTACTACAATTGCAGATATTCGATGGATCCTCTTTCTTCTTTACACGTTGCATATCTTTTTACCATCTTCCCCTGTGATTCAATTTGATAAAGTCAGTGCCACATATTTAGCATTCAATCCGGTACTTCACGGCTGCACTAAACATATTGATATATTATCACTTCATTCGAGAATGTGTTGCTCGTGGATCATTATGTGTTTGGTTTGTTCCCAGCTTTGCACAAATCGTTGATATATTCACCAAATACCTATTTCGTACTCTTTTTCATTCTCTAAAAGACAAGTTGACCGTCCGCACAATCACACACTCATCTTGCGAGAGAGTGTTGAAAGAAAGAGCATTTGAAAAAGATTCTTGAGTGGTTAAGATATCTTTGACTTATCTTGATTTGGTGTAAATATTGACTGTAACCATATCCTTGATTTACTCAGTCAAGGTCTCTTATCCAATTGTTCTTGTATAATGTTATATATACCTTTGTTGTACCACTCAATAAAAAAGTACACATTTCTTCACAAAAAGTTAAAAAAAAACCACAAATAGGTATTTACTTGTTTTTTTTTAAAGCATATGGTAGTTATTTCTCTTCACAATATGCGTCTTTAGATTTTCTAGCATATTCTCGTTAGGCTTCAGGGCAAGCCAAATAGGATCATAACCTAAACCAGTAGAGCCCTAATCACCTTAATCCCCTTTTGATATCAAGCTATGGTGAGCCTTAGAGAAAACCATAGAAAGCCATAGCCATAGGCCGTAATTTTCTTACACCTTTTTATTCCAATCTTTTTCACTCAACTTCATTTTTAGTACAGTTAACTATGTTCAGGCAAGCTTCAAGATCAAAGAAAAGTAGGCCCCCGAGCATTTAGTCATATTTAGGCTCAACCTGGGTGAGTCCATCTTTATTTTCCTTTATTTTCAAGTGTTCTCTTTTATTTTTCAAATCTTCTTCCTCCTAAGTCTTTAATATGTGACTTTTTATTGATTTTGTTATACTTTAAAATGATTTTGATAAAATCCTAGTCGGCACAACTAGTGGTCCACAATATGTGACTTTTTATTTATTTTATTAAATTTTAAAATGATTTTGATAGAATCCTAGTCAGCATAACCAGTGGTCCACAGAAAAAATGCCATATGGATGGACTTTTTGTGGACCATAATTTGACAAATCCCCACTTTATATTAGAAATTCTTATAGTTTAGATAATTCTAAAAAGTGCCACGCCCCAACCCTATGACCCCAGAAGTGGGCACGCCCCACACATAAGACTAAGGCCCAGATTTTGTTCCATATTGCTCTATGTGGCAAAAGGTTCCAAGCTTAGGCTTCAATCACTTATAAGATCTGAGATAGATCTTGATCCTGTGCGCCATTAAAGGAGGAGACCCCGGAGTGGGGTGGATCAAGCTAGTTGAGGTAATATTCTAACATTTTATTTTATGTTATGCAATTTATGTTTTTTTGTTCCCTACTGAGCCTTATATATTTTTTGTTATCCACATAAAAGAGTTGTATTACATGGCAATAAATGAGAATCCATTTTGTTATTCTTCCTTATCTCTGTCAAGTTTATTTTATAATATTTGGACTTCTATAAGTGTTCTCGCCGATAGAAAACAGAAAAAATTTAAACCATATATACCGTGCTAGTTCACCTTATCCAACTTTCAATAATTGTCAGTAGCACAGGGCACGTCGCAGGATGTAGATGCCTCAACGATGCGCACTGCATCGCTGACACGTGGCAGCCCTAGATTGGCTGAAAACAACAACCTTCCCGTTTTGCGTTCATTTGTCTATAAATAGACCTTTGTCAAAAGGATCACATTGCGAAACCCTAATTTCCATTCCTAAATAATTCCTAATTTTAAAGATCATTCATCATAAAATCTAGGAGTCTAAGAACCCTAACCCTAGTAATGCAATCCTAGTCTTAGGAGTAAAACATAATAATTCCCCGCAACCCATAGTTATCCATGACCATTAAAGCTTAGGTATAGTTCATTTCTATGGCCTAAAACTTAGATCAATAGGAATTTCCATTTCAACAACAAAACCTAAAAGTTTGATGAGTTCATTTATTCTGATATGATCAAGCTTCGACTGCAGAATTGTTCCGGCTTTCAGTAAAAACGACTATTTTGTTTTGTTTTATTTCATGTTTAAGAATTTCATGCATTTTATTCAGTTTAGCATGGTTATTTTGAAGTTTTGTGATTTTGATGCATTTTACAGTTAGCGTTGTTGACCATTCTTAGAGGGCCAGATCTGTCTATGAGGTTGGATCATTTTTGGATTCGAACTTGACACAACCCCGCACTTTGTTTAACTAAGTTTAGAGCGAATCAGAGGTAGATCTATTCTCAGATGGGTAGTGAATTCAACTGTGAACAAAATAACAAATGATAATATTGCGTACCACTTCGGTTGAATGGTGATGATCTGAGAATGGGAACGTACAAATTAAATTAATAATAATTTCGGTGGGTTCCATTCCCCTGTTATACCCATCCATTGATGGGTTGGTGAGGAGTGCATTATGACGCAATGGATCGTATTATACGGGCTCAAACTTATAACTTTGAACCATCTTCCAAAACCCATGTGTTACATGTCCTCGATGTACCGTTCATCTGAATAAAGTGACTTAATTTCTTGTCTAAAAAAAAGAAGTGACATAATCAGTTTAGGTCATTCAATGTACATACGATGGCCGACCTTACATGTTACACATGGCTCAAGCTCGATCTGATGAGATAATGATATTCATGAATCAATATATGGAATGTCCTTTTGGGTACCTAAATTAGAAAAATATATTATATAAACAGTGTCAATTTTAATTTTATATTATAGAAGAGCGGTCCACCTCAAACTTCATCACAAAACAAATTTTGGATATCGGAAACCATCCGATTAATCATCGCACCTTGAGATTGGGGCCGGCAACGGCTGGGTGCCCTGGACCGGCCCGGCCCGGCCCGGCCATGCAAGACTAAGGCTTGGGCCACAAATTGTGGCATGTGGATGGCGCCGATGGTGCCTGGGCAGCCGACCCTTTGTTTTATTTTCTTTTGTTTTGTTTTTTTCTTTTTTCCGGCCCGTCCCCGACTAGGCCTTTAGAAAGCCCTAGTCGAGATGTGTGATTATGAAAAAAAAGATTTAGCCTTAAAAATATTGCATCTTGTAAGACAATTATTTGGACTATCTATTTTCATATTTTTAAATGTTTACACGTCAGCTCAATGTGCATCATTTTCGAGCTTAGATTTTATAATTAGGATGAAAATAGATTTTTAAGCTATCATAAGAGGTTCCGACACTACAACTGCACCTTTTAGTAAGATTTAAAGGTACGCCTTTCTTCAATTGTTTAGGGTTGGCACATTATATAAACGGATAGGCACCTTGTTCAAATTTCTGAACTTAATTTCTAAATTCGAGTAAGTGTAGGCCACTCAAAATAGGGAAAAATAGGGAAGGGATTTTTATGCATAAATTAATATTAATGATATTCCAAAAAAAGGCTAACATATATTTGTGCTAATTTTGGATGTGTGATATTTGTCGAGAAGTATGAACAAATGTGGAACTTGCATGTCGCATCCTTGGCGTGTTGCCATGTGCCAAGAAGCACAAACAAATGTGGCCATACATGCTGCACTATTGGCATTTTGGCACGTGCCAAGAATTATAAATACTTGCTAAAATTCCCTACCTATTCCAAGAATTATAAATACTTGCTAAAATCCCCTACCTATGCCAAGAATTATAAATACTTGCTAAAATCCCCTACTAAATACCTTAGCAAAATACATGCCTGCATCACTGGCATTTTGGCACGTGCAGGCATTTTGGCACATGCACCTACTAAATACCTTAGCAAAATACATGCCTGCATCACTGGCATTTTGGCACGTGCAGGCATTTTGGCACATGCACCGTGTAAGTAAAAGCCAACCTTCGATCCAAACCTTCCCGGTGGACGTATCTCATAAGCATTAAATGATTAAATTGGGTAACATCAGGTATCCTGGTTTGTTGTACCAAGTACAACACTATTGTATTTTTTTTATACGGGAGTGGAAGAACTATTTGGAAGTTGTTGCTTCTAACACCTTTAAACCAACAACGTCAATTGATATTGGTTTTTGGAAATAATTCTAGCATCGAAAATCTTTCAATTCGGTCATCTCAACCTTGATCATTATGTTTGTGGGAAAAAAAAGGATTCAATCCCCAAATAAAAATTATTAAGATTGTCTTTTTCCAAGTATTCACAGATCCACTGTATCAATTTTTAAATTACAAATTTCATAATTAATGATGTAAATTGCTTTAAAGTCATCATAGAGATTTCCCATGCCCAATGTTTTGCTCGAACAAGGTTTCAAGATGAGGCTTTATATATTTTCCATAAGGGTGAGGGCCTATAGGTTTCAAAACCCTGTGGCTTTAAGTGGTAGAATGCTTTTACTTTGGGTGCGGTTTGTATAAACAATCAAATTAGGGCCTCCCTTAAAATAGTGTCAAGAAATATGGTTTCAATACAGGAAATCTTTTTGATAGCCTCAAAATATATTTTCATCGTTATTTATAAAGTTCAAAGCTTAAAAAATAATGTAGATCGAGAGATCTATGAAAATCTGAAAATCTTAAAATTTGACGGTCCAAAAGTGCGTCACAAAATACACTATTTCTAAAACTTGAAATCCATTTTTTTATCATGACCATGCATCTTGATATCAAGATGATGAATTTGAGGATTTTTGGGCATCAACACAATATAGTCTAGTGAAATTTTTTATGTAGGCTCAAACCTCGGCTCTAATATAAAATCTTCCTTTTACTTTGGGAATGATGATTAAAAAATTGATTATTTCCAAAAGTTAGGAACTTGTCATTTCCGCTTAATTATCAAATAAAAAAAAAAATTGCAATGCCGATCTCACTATTACATGACAGAGATCAATGCGCGTTTGATGCAAATCTTTCCATCTACATGAGAAACAAAAAAAAAAGAAAAAAGTAAAACAAGATGGGTAACACGTTGGCGACACACTTTGTCCATGGGAAAGAGAGTATAAAAAATGATCACCTCATTGCATCCCAAAACCCCCCAAATCACAACGTGTGCACAAGTAAATAACAAATAAAAACTCTAAGGGCTTATGCAGCAAAGGGACAGCCTATTAATAAAAGTCAAGACAACAATGGAGTAAATAAGGCAAAATAGCATAAAAAACTTGGATAGCGGAAATAAACCCAAAATTGGTTATCCAATGAGCCTCCAATCTGGAGCGGCCAAATCTTAAGGCAAAATAAAAAAAGGAAAAATTATAAAAACATAAAATTTTCAAAAATTCAAAAGATACCAAAAATAGCAAAAATTTTCTAAAAATTATGTCCACACCCAACAGTTTTTTTTTCTATCCAAAAATGCCAAACCCTTGTTTTGTAATACAATATTGTTTAGTAAGCGTATTTTTGGTCATGAGAAAGGGTGAGACATCACATCACCCACATTGAGCATTAAATGCCATTAGTGTGCTCCATGTGGTGATGTCACACCCCTTTGTTGGGATCGATTGGTGAAAAATCAGCAAGGGTTTATAACATTCATAACTATTGTGCATTCATATCAATATAAACACGTAATGAAAACTACACAATATCAAAGCAAGAACATGAAATGAAAAATACAGCAACATTCAATCCACAGAGCAGAAAGATTTAACATGGTTCGATCACAAATCATGACATACATCCACGAGAGAATGGAACGAGACTTTACTTATTGATTTTGGAAGACTACAAAGTGAAATCAAGCTCAAAATATCAATTTCCAGCAACATTTTCTTACTCTAAATAGAGCCCAAAAACAAGGCACCAAAAAATGGGTTCTCTTTAACATTTTCTCTCACTAAAATATGACACACAACAAACCCACAATGGAGTTCAAGCATTTTGCTCACTTTCTCTCTCTAAAACAAAGCATACCAAGCTCTCAAGAGAAAACTTAATTGCAGCTCATTCTCTCTATCTTTTTGTCATTCCTTATCTCTCTAAACAAAATAGTTTTAATTCCTTTAAAATAGTAAAATTCCTACAACACCACAACCATTGGATTAGATACAATCCAATGGCCCAAAATAAAAGAGAGAACAGTTAAATAAAACTTATACATATGTGATTTGTTTCATAGATGTAACAATCTCCTACTTGAAGACAAAACACAAATTCTCTGAAATAATCACCAATGCATCACTCTCCATCCACCCGAGGTTACGTCTCCTCCAACCCGAAAGTCTTCTATACATCGTATTCTTTTCAGTTGAGACAACCTGTGTCAACATATCAGCAAGGTTCTTCTCAGTATGGATCTTGTCCACCTGTAAATCTCTACGCTCGAGGGCTAACCGAATAAAATGACATCTAACCTCTATATACTTTGTCTTGGAGTGATAAGCTGCATTTTTAGCCATATGAATATCACTTTGGTTATCGCACTGCACAATATATTTATCTTGTTTCACCCCAAACTGGTCAAGTAACCTTTTCAACCAAATCATTTCCTTCGTTGCCTCAAGCAATGCCACATACTCAGCTTCAGTTGATGACAAGGCAACAATATCCTGCAACCATAACATTCAGCTGATTGCACCACCACCAACATTGAAAATGTATCAAGTGGTAGACCTTCTAGTATCACGTCATCCTGCATAATCTGAACAACTTCCAATGATAAATTTCCAAAACACAAGCATACATTTCGTGTATCCTTCAAATATCGAACAATTCACTTAACTATTTGCCAATGTTCCCAACCTGGATTGGACATAAATCTGGAAACAACTCCCACTGCATGGGCAATATCAAGTCTAGTATAAACCATTGCATATATCAAACTACCAACTATAAAAGTATATGCAACATTTTTCATCTTACTTTTATCTACCTCATTCATTGAAGAGTCCCTTTTAGATAACTTGAAATGTGCAGCTAAAGACGTAGAAACAGGTTTACAGTTAATCATATTGAAGCGCTCAAGAACTTTAGAAATATATTCATATTGATTTAATCAGCTTACATTGCTTTCTGTCTCTGTGGATGTGCATGTCAAAAATCTTTTTGGCTGGTCCAAGATCCGTGGTGGCAAAATGCTTCGACATATCAAGGTTTAAACGCTTGATTCCACTTAAATCATTGCTATCGACAAGCACATCATCAACATAAAGCAACAAAACAGTAAAATAATCATATGTTGAACCCTTGAAGTACACACAATGATCAAAATCACATCTAGAATAACATTCACCCGGCATAAAACTGTCAAATTTCTTATACCATTGCCTAGATGCTTGTTTCAAACAATACAATCCCTTTTTCAAGTTGCAAACTAAGTTAGGATTGGTTTTGTTCTCAAAACCTTCAAGTTGACACATATAAATTTTTTCATCAAGATCACTATACAAGAAGGCAATTTTAATATCAAGTTGTTCTAGCTCAAATTCAAGTTAGCAATCAAAGATAAAACGACTCTAATAGAGTTATACTTAAGAACATGAGTAAAAATTTCATTAAAATCAACACCTGATTTTTTTCCATAACTTTTCATCACAAGTCTGGCCTTATATCGCATAAGACCATTTGCCTCCCAATTAATAACATATACCTCACCTATTCTTCAATGCTTTCTTCCCATGTAGAAGTTCCACCAACTTCCATGTATCATTTTTATGCAAAGCATCAATCTCATCATCCATTATCTTATGTCACCATTCAGCATTAGGGCAATAAAACTCAGGTTCGTCACTATCAGTATACAAAGCATAATATAACGAGGGAGAATACCTTTGTGTGGGCTTGTAAGGGTGTGTGGATCTTCTCAATTTTGGCTCAGGTGTAACTTGTAGTCCTTCTTCATCTTGAATTAATTCAGTGTCATCCTCATAACTAGCATCACCTCCATCAAAACTGTCTTGAGCTTGAGCTTGAGCTTGACTCTCTTGCATTTGTTGAGGTAAAACAATGGGATTTGGTTCTTATATGTCTACAACAAGCCTTTCTTGCTTTGGCTCTTCTTGCTGCTTTTCACCAAACATTACATTTTTATTAAAGAGAACATCTCGAATTCTGATGGTCTTTTTTGCAATAGGATCCCAAATCCTATAACGTCTATCATCACCACCATATCCAAGAAAAGCACATCTTCTTGACTTGGCATCCAGCTTGGTTCTACTTTCACTGGGCACTTGAATATAAGCTTCACACCCAAATGTTCCCAAGTGTTCATATGACACACTTTTACATCTCCATGTAATTTAAGGTATTTCATTATTCAATGGTGCACTGGGAGATCTATTGATCAAATATATAGCTGTACAAGCAGCTTCTGCCCAAAATTGCTTACCAAGACCAAATTATGATAGCATGCTTCTTACTCTTTCAATGATGGTTTTATTCATCCTCTCAATAAAACCATTTTATTGTAGTGTCCTAGGAACAGTCCTTACTTTACGAATGCCATTCTTTTTACAAAAAGTATCAAAGGCATTTGAGCAACATTCACCACCATTATCAGTTTGCAAGCATTTTATAAATCTTTATGTTTCTTTTTCAACCTTGGCTTTGAAAACCATGAAAACTTCAACAACTTGATCCGTAGATGCTAATCGATACAACCAACACTTTCTAGACTAATCATCTAAAAAAGTGACAAAATAAGACGTTACACTAAGAGATTTAACATTAACAGCTTCATAAACATCAGAATAAATCAATTATAGTGCATTACTTTTTCTATGAGATTCATTTACTTTAAAATTAACTCTATGCTGCTTATCCATGACATAAGGATCACAAAAATCAAGAAATGAATGCTTAGAAGTAGGAATAAGATTTTGAGTTTGCAATACCTTCATACCATGCTCGTTGAGATGACCCAAACGGCTATGCCAAATCTGCATATCCTCATACTTACTATCTGCGACAATGATCTTCTATGTAGCATTATTCCTTTGAGCTGTGGCATGAAGAGTGTGGAAACTTCTGTCTTTTTGCCCTTTCAACATTGTTATACAACCTCTTGAAACCTTCCATTACTTATTTCCAAAAGTCACTATGAAACCAGAGTCATCTAACTGCCCGACTAAAATGAGATTTTTCTTCAACTCAGGAACATGCCTCACATTTCTCAATGTGTGCTTCTTTTCATCTAATTGCTTGATAACAACATTTTCAATGCCCAATATTTTGCAAGCTCGATCATCACCAAGATAAATCAAGTAACCATCCACATCCATGCAGGATAAAAAATATGACATTTATGGGCAAACATGAAATGAAGCGCCAGAGTCTAATTGCAAAAGATAATGTTATGCATGCAATACTAAAAGTAACCCCATCTGAAACTATTATTGCTTCGGCATAGCTATCCTTGCCCTTGGCCTTTTGCTTATTCTTCAAATCATAACAATCTTTCCTTGTATGACCAGGTTTCTTGTAATACCAGCAAGTAACCTTCTTACCTTGTGGCTTGGACATGCCTCTGCTATGAGATTTGCCCATATTAAATCCATAGGGTTGGTCTCTATATTGTGTTCTTCCTCTATCTCCTGCTGCCAATGCTTGATTTGATTCAACAAGTATTTGTGTGGATGCATTTCTAGTCTCTTCATTTAATAATGAAGCTACAACATCTTTTAAATTAAACTTGTTACCCATTGTATTAGTAACAGTGGTAACCGAGGTATCCCAACTAGTAAGCAAATAACTCAGCAAAAACAACACAACACTTCTTCATCCGAATTCACTTTCAAATACCTCAATTGTGTAGAATTTGAATTAAATTCATTCACATGCGACCTAATTGTAGCACCTTCTTTCATTTTCAAAAGAAATAAATTTTTTATCGCATGCATTTTATTTGCACTAGAGGGTTACTCAAAAGATTGCTTTAAAGATTGCCAAAGCTCTGCAGATGTTTTACATTGACAAACATCAAACAAACTTGATGGGTGAAATACATGGTCTAATAGTTGCCAAACATTTTCGATCAAGAATATCCAATTCCCAATCTTCCAACAGGTATGACCTGCTTACCTCAAAGTGACCGATCCAATTCTTTTCCAACAAGATAATATTCTATCATCATTTTCCATATTGGCCAATTACTTTGATTTAATTTTTCAAATTCCAATGCCCTTTCCATTTTCAAGGATAAATACTACAAATAACCACAACAACGAAAAAAACATATTTCTTTACAGACACAATGAAGAACAGACCCTAAGCTTTGATACCAGTGTAGGGATCCATTGGCGAAATATCAGCAATGGTTTATAACATTTATAACTATTGTGCATTCATATCAATATAAACAACCAATGGAAATTACACAATAGCAAAGCAAGAACATGAAATGAAAAAATACAGCAACATTTAATCCACAGAGCACAAAGATTTAACGTGGTTCGGTCACAAATCGTGACCTACATCCACGGGAGGATGATGTGAGACTTTACTTATTGATTTGAAAATATTACAAAGTGAAATCGAGCTCAAAATATCACTATTCAGCAGTCTTTTTTAACTCTAAATAGATCCCAAAAACAAGGCACCAAGAACACAAAAAATTGGGTTCACTTTAACATTTTCTCTCACTAAAACATGACACACAACAAACCCATAATGAAGTTCAAGCATTTTGCTCACTTTCTCTCTCTAAAATAGAGCATACCAAGCTCTCAAGAATAAACCCAATTGCAGCCCAATCTCTCTATCTTTTTCTCACTCTTTCTCTCTCTAAACAAAAAGGTTTTTATCCCTTTAAAATAGTAAAGTTCATATAACACCATAACCATTGGATTAGATGCAATCCAATGGCCCAAAATAAAAGAGGAAAACGTTAAATAAAACTGATTTGTTTTCACACATGTAACGCCTTTGAAGATGATGTCATCACATCATGGGCCTAATTGAATTGTAATGCCCAAAGCACCCAAACATATACACCCATGGGCATTAGTAGAGCCGTGATGAACCATCCCAACTCTAATTAGGGACGTAATGCCTATCTCATGGGTGCTTTGGGTGCCTTGAGCATCACATCCCTTACCCCCCCAAGCAGATGCCATGTGCGAAGGATATTCGCGGAAAAAAATATTGGGGCATAGATGTACTCTTAACAAATATTATTTCTTATTTTAAAAAATATAGGGACATTTTTTGATATTTTTTAAAAAATAAAATATCATAAACAAAAAATATTAAAGAATCACATGAAATGTAAATTGCCCGATTCTCTAATAGATATCATGATTCTTATAGTAGAATAGAATCAAGTATTTTTTTTTTGTTTCGACAAAATGGAGTGATTCCTAGACTAATTCTAAAATCTATGAAAGAACTTACGAAACCGGATGGAAATGGACAATTCCGGATCCAGATGGGAATGAATTTTCGAAAGCATTGAGTAAAGATGCAGACTCGAAGAAAGAAGTGTGGGTCTTTCTTTTTAGGTTGAGCACGAGGACGAAAAATTAAAACTTTAAATGTAGGGGAGCGGGAGTCATGGGAGAGAAAAAGGGGGATAGTGGATGTTGATGAGCCACCTCACATTACAGCTGGTTGTCGGGGCCGCCCTCAATTCGCTTCCCCATGTCCATCCCGCGGTGCACGTGATTTATGCGTGACTTAACAACAACAGCACTCACTTACAAAACCCTTCCCTTTCTCTTTCTCTCTCTAACCCCCCCCCCTCACCACCACTATAAATGCCCTCCTAAAAAACTCCGCTCCCCTTCTTCCCTTCTCTCTCTATTTCCTCTCCATCCCTGTTTTTCTTTTTTTTCTATCCTTTTCTCTCTGATTTTTATCCTTTTCGGGCTCTTCGGTATTGATGCCCTTTAAGTGATTGCAATGGGAGTTTAGTGTGTTGTCTCTTTCTAGGCGGGCGGCAATTTCTGCAACCCTTGTGCTTGGATCTGCCTGTGAGTTCTGCATTTTTTTTGTTTGTCTTGTTTTGGTTTTCTATTCGATTTATATTTTTTTTGTAATGGGGTTTTGGTTTCAATGTTAAGTGGGAAACCAGTTGGGATTGGGAGAAGTTCATGGAATGAGTTATGTGAGAGGTAAAGAGATTGCAGAGAGAGAGAGAGAGAGATAGAGGATATGGAATTGTGATCTGCTTTGTAGTTTGGTTTCGAGTTTTATCATTTTGTTTCTGTCGATATCTTTTTGTCCTTTTTTTTTTTCTTTTTTTTTCTTCTTTGAACTTTTTTTTGGTTAAGGTGGATCTCGTAGCAGTTGGTTTCCCTGACATTTGGCTTGAGATTTGTTGTGGCTTTTGCGGATACTCTGTGGTATGAAAGCGAAAAAGTTATTGATCAAATAGTAATGGGTGCGTATGAAATTTATTTAGTTTTCCATGAATGTGTGTGAAGAATCGAACAAAACAATGAATTTTAACTTGAAATAGCATGGCATTATGGATGTGTGTGAATGGGGAACTATCGGTTCATAACTTCATCTTGAATCTCAAGTTGTCACTGGTGGATCAACCTGTGTTATAGGGGCTGGATTTATAAGAAACTCTTTAGTGATAAGTAATTTGTGTCTTATTTCTCAGAAAAAAGAAGCAATTTGTGTCTTGGATTATTCAATGGTGGTTCGCATCTTTGCATATCAAAGCATATAAGAAACTGCTTTGTTGTTGGACACTTGTGCTATTCACAAGTATGTTATTCCATGAGTTCAGAATTGTTAGTTAGGACCCCATGCATTTGGCTCTAGAAGTTCATTGAAATGGTGGTGAACTCTAAGGGGGGTTATTTGGCATTTTTAGTCAGTTGTTTGGTCTTATCATTGATGGCACATCTAATTCGTTCTAAATTCTAGTAATGATCACCATGGAAATTTCCATATCCTGTGACCATCATTATACATTCTTGCAATTAAAAACGGAGACGCTTCATCGAAGGACTACCTCTTCATTATGAAATCTCTAAAGTGGTCACTTTCAAACCAAGTCGAGTTACACAATTTCCCAACATGCCATTGCTTGTGTGATCTCTATTTTTGCTAGTGTATGCAAGACCTAAAAACTTAGAAACTCCACAAAGGAGCTTACCCCTAGAGTGTGTATTTGCAAATTTTAGGGCTGTAACCCAACATTATTAGGATTCTTTTTTTTTTACTTATTTTTTTCGATAGTTGGTATTGCATCAAAAGATTGGGTCCTTTTTACCAATCGTTTCTATATTACAGAGCCTGACAAAGTATTGAATGGTACTAAAATTTTCCCCTATGGTTCTATATTCTAGTTCAACCATCTTTCATCTGACATCAAATTTATTGTGTCTATATATTCTTTTCAGTTTGGTGGCCTCATATGAAGACTTATGGGCCTTTAATGTGCTGTGGTCGGATTTTTATGAAATTCAACATATTTTTTATGGAGTGAGTGGTGGATGGAAATGCTTGTATATTTCGAACATACGAGGGAATGGCAGAGATGGCCGGGGATCCTGGGCACTCGGAATCAGAGCATTCTCATGGTAGCTGGTGGCTCCCTGGCCTTGCTGAAAAGTTGCAATCTGTGGCTTTGGATTCTCAAGAGAGGAATGTGGATGTTGGGTACTCTGGATGTCACCTTGAGCACGATGATATGTCACCACTTGCAGCATCACAGGTTCTATGGGCAAGTGGAGTGTTTACTGGAGTCATTCCTAATGGATTTTACTCTGTCATTCCTGTGAGTTATTGCTGTTTGCGATTGATGATGGGTTTATATTATTTTATTGCTCACCGTTAGACTAGTTTGATTCTAGGCAAACTAGGATGATGCATTGACTTTTTAGTTGAATCGGATTCTTGAATGTTGTAATTGTTGCTTGTTGATTTTGTTTATGATGTGCTCAATTTTATAATTGCTTTCCTGTTTACATAGATGATGCCATTCTGGGAGCCATAAGTTTTATTGTCTTAGTCATCTTTGTCATTTCAAGAGAGTTAAAGATATATGATACAAACCAGTTGGATATATGTGAATACAGAGATGCATGAACAAATACATGCACTTACATAAATCTTAAACTAGGCATGCATTTGAACATGCCAAGTATATGTATCTCACTTGTCAACATGAAACTTGTGCACATGTATGTGTATGATAGATTTCATTGGCATGCTCAGTCACTTAATTATCTCACTTATACTCATCACATACCCTCCTACCATGTGCTTGCACATGTGTGTGTGTGTATGCACGCATGGGCATTTGCAAGTGTTGATCTAAATGAACATTCCACCAATCTATTCTTCCAATAATGGAACTCCCTTTGCCTTCCCTCTTCTTCTTTGCTAATAGCTGGGGTCAGCCCCTTGCTTGTCATTTCCACAGCTGTGGGAGCATTAGAGCTAATTCACCTTGCCCGACATCCCCAAGTTCTTGCGCATTTCTTCTAATCCCTAAGAGCTACCTCTTGATACCTAGCATCATTCATAGTGCCATTTGATTACATTTTTATTTATCAAGAAAAAAAAAAAAAAGGAAAAGGAAAATTGATAGCATTTTCCTATTTCTCCTCATCTATTCCCTTGGAAATTGAGTATAAGAGCATTTTAGATATTACTTCCTCATATGGAAGGGATACTAATTGCTCAAGTCCCTCTGTTGGCCACAATAATGCTACTATCCTTTAACCATCCTCCTTTTTTATGTGGAATATCGTGGCCTGGGCCAAGCTTAAAATGCAGGGCAGTTCAGGATTTATGTGCTAAGTTCTCTCCCTCCCTTTTAACCCTCATCGAAACAAAACAACCTACGCCTGACCTCCCCGGTGTTAAGAACATCTTGGGGGTTTACCTTTAGGTGGTTCGCTTTAGAAGCGGCAAGTGCCTTTGGGGGCATCTAGCTTCTATAGGACCCTACTCTTCACAGGTTGTTGGAGTCTTCCATAGGCCAGGTCTCGAGTATTGTCTCACTCTCGAGACTCTCCGATGGCCTGCAATGCAGGTGTAATGCGGTCTACGGTCCTAATGCCGATGGCCTGAGACTGGCCTTTTGGGTTGAATTGAACTCCCTCGCTGCTGTTACCCCTGCCACCTAGTGCCTGGGGGGGACTTCAACATCACCAGGTAGTCCCATGATCGCAACTCCAATCAAACTATTTCTCCGGCAATGGTGCAATTCTCTAACTTTGTCTTTCAGCGCCATTTGACTGATATCCATTTGGAAGGGGCACAATACATCTAGTCCAACCACTCCATCAACCCCACTGTCTCCAAACTTGACCAGTTCTTGACCTCTGTAGACTGGGATCTCACCTTCCCGGATACTCACTCCTCAGTGTTACCTAAACCGACTTCAGATCACCATCCCATAATCTTGGATATTGAAACCGTCCATCGGGGTCCCAAGCCCTTTAAGTTCGAGGCTTGGTGGTTAGAGGAACCTAATTTCCTTCAATTGGTTTCGAATTCCTGAAATTTTTTCCAACCTCTGGTTCACTGATGGGCTGCATTCAGGGTCCAAAGGAAACTTCAGTTGCTGAAAGGGATCCTCAAAACTTGGAAAGCCCAACATCCCGGCAATTTTAGCGACCAAAAGGCCTCGTTGCTACTCTCCATTAATGCATTGGATGCTCTAGAGGAGTCCAGGCCCTTGCTACCCCCTGAAATTGTGCTTAGAGATGAGGCTAAGCTCAATTACCAGTCCATTCTTCTTAAAGAAGAGATATATTGGTCTCAGAGATCCAAAGTTAAGTGGCTGAAGTCTAGTGATCTCAACACTGGCTATTTCCATAGGATAGCCGACTGTAGAAGGCGTGAGAATTCTATCACTCACCTCAAAGTTGGGGAATTGATTGTTGACCATCCTTCCCTCATAGATAAGGCCGCAGTCACTTTCTACTCAAATCTCTTCAGCTCCCTTCAGGCCTTAGACCTATCATGCATGATCTTGCCTTTCCCACTCTAAACCAGGCAGAAATAAGTTGGTTAGAAAGGCCTTTCTCAGAGGAGGAAATTACCCAGGCTCTCAATGGCCTGAGCTCAGATTGTGCCCCGGGCCCCAACGGGTACCTTATGATATTCTTCAAGATCTTTTAACAGGTCATTCGTCTCGACATCCTTGACTTTTTTGCCGAGTTCCACTTGCGAGGGACCATTTGCAAAGCCACCAATGCCACTTTTATAGCTATAGTTCCAAAAAATCGAAGGAGCAGAAGAGTTGAAGGACTTTAGGCCCATTAGCTTGGTCAATAGCTCCTACAAACTTCTCTCCAAAGTCGTGGCCGCTAGTCTTAAAAGCTGTCCTTCCCTCTTTTATTTCTCTTACCCAAAGGGCTTTTGTCAAGGATCAACAGATCTTGGATGGGGCCCTCATTGCCCACGAGTGTATCCATTCCCGGTCTCTATCCAAGGTCCTTGGACTTGTGATCAAGCTAGACTGGGAGAAAGCTTATGACCATCTCGATTGGTTAATTCTCGTTGAAACCCTTCGTCGGATGGCATTTGGCGACAAGTGGCGGAGCCGGATCCATGGATGCATTTCTTACCCCGTCGTCTTCATACTCATTAATGGAGACTCTCCATACTCTCTAGTGATATGCTTTCTAAACCATTGTTTCAAAAAGCGGACCGCCCAGCGCCTGGGCAGCCGCCTAGGCGAATTTCCTTGAGCACTCACCTGAACTCCCCTAGGCGGCCACCCAGGGGCGGAACTGCGGCTCCTTGAGGGTATTTTTGGGTCTTTTTTTTAATACTAAAGAGGCAAAATTGTGAGTTTTAGGTTCATTTGAAACCTAAAACCCATTAGAGACTATTTTAGAGAGAAAACCCGAAAGAAAATATTTCTACTGGGCCGCCCAGGTTCTGGGCGCTCGCCTGGGCGCCCGCCTAGGTGTTGGGCAGCCTGGACCCCCCTGACCGCCTTGGAGCTGCCTAGCGCTTTTTGAAACACTGTTCTGAACCACATGATGAACATTTGACGGCTGGGATTCCACTTATATTATTATTCCTTATAGCTGCCCAGCTATTGTTAGTTTTTTCTTTTTAGTTGTGCTACCCTGAACGGCCTTTACTTTAAATATAACTGGTAAATACAACACATACAAGTAAAACCATGGCGTAGACATAATCCTATTTTGTCTTTATAATTATGTAGTCAAAATCATAATTTAGAAGTACATATCTTTTGTAGATAATTTTCTTAGTACATTATTTGATCCAAAATCACAATTTAGAAGTGCATATCCTTTATATATAATTTTTCTAGTATATTATTTGAACCTAAGTTCAATAGTCAATACAATCACTTTAAAATTTGGGAACCCTTGTAATAAGAGATTATATTATTAGGTTCTAAAGTTAATAAGGCTCAAGATGTGTATGGGGCTTCCTACTCCATAAAATTGAAATCTCGATTCTTGGTAGGGGTCAAACACATTCCGTAATGTTGTAATTTTCGATATCAAATTGGCATGGATCTCTGATCATATACATCAGAAACTCAATTCCAAATATGGTGGAATCATGATTCTAGACTGCAACATATATTTGTTTCACATATGTCAGATTCTCGATTCCATAGATGTCGGAATCTCAATTCCAAATATCAATGAATCTTGACTCCTCGAGGGTCGATTTCAGGGGATGGGAATCTCGATTCCAAGGAGGTCAGAATCTCGATTCCAAGAAGGCTAGAATCTCGATTTCAGATGTCGATGAATCCCAAATCTACTTTGATTGAGACACGGTTCCATGAAATTAGGAATCTCATTCTCTGCAATTCCCATTGCACGAACGTCGATTCCTAAAATAGGAATCTTCTAGGCGGCCACCATTCTGTGATTTCGATTCCTGAATCGATTCGTGTTTCCAGGCGTTTCCAACAACTATGGTTTAGAGGCTTCCATTTGAACCAAGGCACCCCTTCAAACCGGTGTTGTTCTAAGTCTACATTGCACATGACCAAAGTATCTATGTCTACTTGTCTCATTTTGTTGCCTATTGGAGCTACCCCTAAGTCCTTCGAATGTATTCGTTCCAAATTCTATCCTTCCTTGTTTTGGCCCTCATCCATCTCAAGATCTTTATCTCAGCTACACTCATTCAATGGATATGTTATTTCTTGATCGCAATTCTGTCCCATAAAGCATGGCTTGTCTTACAACCATCTTATATAACTTCAATTTTATTGGTATGTGACAATTACATAAGACTCCAGAAAAACCTCTCCACTTCATCCAACCAGCTCTAATTCTATGAGCATCATCTTCTTCAATCCCTCTTTTCTCTTGGATTATCGACTCAAGATATTGAAATAATCTCTATTAGGTACTTCTTGGCCATCATCTTAATTAATTCCTTGTTTTTGTATCTATTATTGCTAACCTTGCATTCCATATATTATGTATTAGTCCGGCTAATTTTAAAACCTTTAGATTCTAAAGCATTATTCTAAAGTTCTAACTTTGTGTTTATGTTTTCTCTAGTCTCATTAGTCACAACTATATTATTTGCAAAGAACATGAGCCATTGGATCTCATCTGGCAGATGCCTGGTTAACTTGTCCATAACCAAACAAAAGACATATGGGCTCAAAGCTGACCCTTGATGTAGGCCTACGGTCATTGAAAACTTACTTCTCTCCACTAGTTGTTTTCACATTAGTTAGCACTCCCTCATACATATCCCTAACCATGTCATTATATTCTCTTGAGACTCCTTCCTTTTCCAACACCCACCAAATAATCTGTCTAGGTGCCATATCTTATGTTTTTTTTTTTTTTAATTTAATAAAGACCATGTGGAGGTCTTCTCTCTTCTCCCTAAACTTCGCAATCAATTACCTATGCGGGAAAATGGTCTTAATAGTTTAACCTTTCTGGCATAAATCCAAACTGATTTTCTGATACTCATTTTATGTCTTAGTCATTGCTCAATCATTTTCTTGCACAGTTTCATTGTGTGACTCATAAGTTTGATCCATGGATAAGTGATACAACTCTGTATGTCTCATTTGTTCTTGTAAATGGGTATTACAATACTTTTTCTTCATTCATCTGGTATTTTCTTTGTTCTCAAAATCTTATTGAACAATGTGGTCAACTAGAATGTGCCAATCTCTACCATGCACTTTCAGAATCTTATTGAACAATGTGCCAATCTCTACCATGCACTTTCAGGAGAAGGATAGTTCTATATTTTTTATTTTATTTTTATTTATTTTAATTTTCATGGGTTTTCTTGTATTTTTGATAAGGGTTACGTTTTTGTTTTAGTTTATTGCTTTTGTTTAGGGTTAAAAGTTTGTTTCTAGAATAATAGTAGTTACCATTTTTGTGTAAGACATTAACTTGCATAGGAAGTTCTATTTAGATAAAGTTAAGGAGTAAGTTTTTTAGTAGGAAAATGAGAGGTGGTTATCTTTTAGGAACATTTCTTTTAGTTAATAGTTGAAGAAGTCTTATCTCTTAGGAAGGAAGGAACAATAAGTTATTTTTGAGAATGAAAACTTTTATAAACGGGGTGCACGTCTCATTATAAGATGATGGTTTCTGTTTTAAATGAAGGAAATATAATTTATTATAGAGAGAGACTGTTTTTCTCTTGATTTTCACTTTTGGTGATTTTCACTGCATCAAGTGGTATCAGAGCATGGTTCAAAGACGGCTAGAGATTCCGATGGCTGGTTGTGGAGAACTTAGCCATAGGGATGCCGATCTAATCTGATTGCCCAAGGAAATCAACAACGTGACAGTGAAGTTTACACAGTGTTGCACAAATGAAAACAACAACGTACCCTAAACAAAGTGGAATCTACGGCAATAGATCCAAGTCGTGATGATTTTTATGGAGAATGACGTGAATTGAGTCTAACTCAGAGTGGGAGCGGAATGATGACGGTTGTGAGTCGGAAGTTGTCTTTGAGAACCCGTTCTATGCACGTACTCCTCGTCTGGAGCTTCATGTTTGGGAGAGTAGATCATCAAATTTCAACACTAAAAGTTCATCTACCTGAGTTTGATGAGGAACCAGTTGAATGTGAAGAACAAGTAGGTTTGGATCTTCAATTGGAATCATAATTTGTTGATGTCATGGGTGACTGCATCTGTGGTGAAAGTCCTATTTTCGATAAAGAACAAGATGAAATGAAAGAAGTTGGCTTTGAGGCAGTAAGGATATCTAATTTCCTTGTGAATGGAGAGATGGAGAAGCAGGATGTTGATTGACTTGAACTTAGAGGAGCTCAAGCCTATGGAGATTTTAGAGGAAGAAAGAAAGAAGTTGAGGAAGGAGGCAATTGGGGGCTGCGACCATAAAGAACTATTTTATCTTCCCATTGGCTGGGCTGACCTTTCCTGTTTTCCAATTCAGATGATTCATCCCACAATGCTAGGCTACTAAATCTGTGTGCATCAAAATTCCCAGCAACTTGTTTGAGGATATTATCGAGGATATTTTGATCAAGCCTATGATCCTAAATGTCAATTCGCAATATTCGAGTTGAGAGAGAACTTGTCTTTAGAGGAGGATTCTCCATGGGTTTACTTGTATCTGTGATAAGGGTTATGTTTTTGTTTAAGTTGGTTGCTTTTGTTTTGGGTAAAAGTTTGTTCCAATAATTATAGGAGTTACCGTTTTTGTCCTAGGAGGGCTTCACCTTAAAGAGGTGTATCTTAAAAGATTAACGTGGGTAGGGAGTCATGTTTAGATGAAGATAAAGGGTATGATTTTTCAGTAAGAAAATGTTTTAGAAGAGAAGACGAGGTTATCTTTTAGGATGGTTTCTTTTAGTTAATAGTTGAAGAAGTTTATCTCTTTGAAAAGAACAAGATGTTAGTTTTTAAAAGAACTTTTATAAAAAAGGTGGATGTCTTATTGTAAGATGATGGTTTTTGTTAATGAAAGAAAGAAAATTTATTGGAGAGAGAGAGTGTTTTCTTCTTGATTTTCTCTTTTGGTGATTTTAGCTGCATCATGAAGCCTTTCTTATTGTCATCTTTCTCAAAGTTCTCTCACTTCGGATAAAGTATCTATGACCTTCCTCATTTATGTCAGTGATTCTTCTTAACGTTGAGTTCCTAGAGCGGTCGTTATTTAACAATTTTTGAAAATGGATTTTCTGCCTTTCATTGATCCCGTCATCCATCACCAATACTTTTTGATCCTCATTTTTATTGCATTTAATGTGGTCTAGGTCCCTACACATCCTCGCTCATTTTTGCTAGTTTGATGACAGCTTTTACACCTTTTTTTATTCCCAATTTATTATATAGATCATCATATGCCTTAAGCTTAGCCTTGCTTACTATTTTCGTAGTATTCCTTTTGGCATTTATATGCTCTTATAAATTTTGATCATTTCTATTCCGTTGTCTAGCTTTGTAACATGATTGAATTTTGCTAATATCCTTTTTGAACCATCATTCCACCACCAAGTTTCCTTATTTGAAAGTCTTTCCCTCTAGATTTTCTTAAAACTTCTTTTGCCACTTTCTTAATACAATTGGGCATGGGCATTTCATTCCACGTAACATTAATTTTGTCTTCAGAATTCTATTTTCCTTTTCTTCATCACCTCTTCCATCTCTTAAATTTTGTAGTTAATAATTATAATAGTAATAGTAATAATGATAATAATAATTAGTAAGAATAACAACAACAACAATAACAATAATACTGAAACAACAACAACAATAATTAATTAGTAGTAATAGTCATTTTGGTGGTAGCACCAGCAGCAGCAGCAGTATTAGTACTAGTTTGCGATCTACATTCCAGAACATGTCAGCGACATGCAGTCATCACTTTCCTGTAATGAAAATAGTATGCCATGGGGATCTTCTGAGAATATACTACCCTATCTTACCAGTGAAGTTACCAACTCAAATTAGGGTTGTTTATTGTTTGAAACCCTGAGGCGCATGCATGTGGAAAGGTAAATGGGAGAGTATCCCGTTTTGGTCTGTAGATTATATACAGATTACAGTACCTTGCTAAGAAGGTGAGATAGAGTGGATGGCGGCTTTTGATGACTCCTGATTTCTCTATGAGTCCATGAACATCCTAAGAGGCCCCTTTTAGGCTTCAAATGCCACCGTCATCCATAACTTATCTTTACTAACAGCTTTAATTACTGATTTTGTTGTCCCTTTCAATTTGCTAGCTCTAAACTGAAATTTGAAGTCTTCCACCACATGAGTTGTTATAATTCTGGAATCGTACGTTTCTAAGGTGCCAATGGATTTTATTTGTCAATTCTGAATTTGAAATTATTGTAGGAGCCGTATAATTCTTTGGAGTAACACTTTCAGTAGAACAAGACACTCGATAGTCTGTATATTTGTATAGTAGAACAAGACACTTGATAGTCTGTTTATTTGTATACAATCTATTCATTTTCAGTACCAAAAAAAATTCATTGATAGTCTGTTTATTTTGATATAATCTAGCATATATACAGCAGTTTGTTTAGCCATCTTGCTTACTTCTTTAATTATGTTTGTCGTTCATTCTCCTCTTAAAATTATTAAATTGCTATTTAAAATGACATTTGACTGATCTATGATGGGCTATGGTCATGCAGGAAAAGAAACTCAAGGATCAGTTTGATAACATTCCTTCTCAAGACGAGCTGAATTCATTGGAAATGGATGGTGTTCGAGCGGACATTATCTTGGTGGATGCGGAGAAGGATAAGAAGCTCACTATGCTTAAGCAGCTTGTTGTAGCACTAGTTAAAGGATTACATTCAAATCCGGCTGCAATGATTAAAAAAATTGCAGGAGTGGTGAGAACCTCAACCATTGTTGATTGATGGTTAGACAAGTCATATAGTTTTTCTGATACCCTTTCACTTAGTCTTTTCTAGTTTTTATTTTTTAAATCATGCTTTGAGGAGAAGTTCTGAGTTCTAACAGAGAGTCGCTTTAGTTTCTGTTGCACAAATCTTTGGCACAATCATTTCTGAATTCTTCTATCTTTCTGTCTTTTCTAATTCTGGATCTTTGTGGATATTTTTTTCTTGCCTTCCTTGAATATTGTTTTCTGATTGAAATGTAGAGTGCTTTTTCTCATTTCTATCTCATTTTATAATTAATTTTGCATTAATGAAATCAAATTTTGTACAAATGGGAATTTGTACAATTTGTATAAGAAAGGAAAACCGAAATACGGAAAATACAATCTTTAGGAGTTTGTTTGTTCGAAAATTAGGAAAAGTATGGGCAGATATCTTCGATGATCAGGGATTGGTTGCGGTGGTCAGGAGATAGGAAGTTTGGAAAAGTATGGGCATATATCTTCTATGATATGGGAATGGTTGTGTTGTGGTCAAGAGATAGGAAGTTCAGGTTGTTTCACCTCCATGTTCGAGTGACCCTCTGTGTTTGCTTCTCTTCACATCCGTCTCAGAAGAACCTCAAGGTTTTGAATTAATTTGAAAATTTTGCAGACTAAATGTTTCAACCTCCTGGGGCAGTGAGAGTCTCCCTTAGTTCATTTGATGGTGTTCTTGAAATATTCTCAATGGGCAATTTGCAAGGGTGCAGCACAAGGATTCTTTACATTTCTAATTGAAATGAATAAAGCATCTGTTTATATGTGGGGTCAGCAATTGACCTGTCTCTAATGTGTACTTGCTTCTATCAATAGCTCCATGTATGGAAGTTTAGGAAGTTTTTATGCTATTAGTAGAAAGAATTTGCTTGTGGTGTAGTAATGATCAGCCAAATAAATTTTTGGGAGATTCCTCTCATCCTTAAATGATTTCTGAGACGTTGGTGGTTCTATAAATTTTCTCTTCCTTGAACTTGTGAAAGAAAAAAATAGTTGCTCATCCCTTTCTCCTAACATTTTCACATGAATTCATCATTGTAAACTAAAGCATCTATTTATCTGTGTTCGTCCATCACAAGGGCCTTGAGGCTCGTCTTTTGTGCCTCAACTCATTTCTTTCTATTTTTTCTCAATAACTTTTAAAATTGAGTGCAGAAGCCTTCAGCTCCTCACAAAATTCACTGATCTTGGTTGAGTGCCTTAGGAACAAATTAATAACTATCTAGTCACATGTTTGTATGTGATTATTGTTTCTTACCCGGAGGGGTATTTTACTCATGTACAATTACTTGTATATGCTAACCATATGAGCCTTGTTCTTTTGACTAATAAGAATCTTGTTTCACAGCTTAACTTTCTAGTCATGGATGGCAATGTAATTTATTTGCATTAGTTAGTTGTACAGCTACTTTAAGTTCACCGTTTATATATAACCTCAATGAATTTGAACTGGGAGTTATAAGAGTGGGATAATTTATTGTCAAAATGAGTCTAAGATGAATCTTTTGTGTATAATTGGATTGTTGGGATGGAATATAACATATTTGTTTCCTAGAAAATAAAGAAATGATTCTTATTTTTCACAAAAAAAGGTGATCCACCTAGACATGTGAATGAAGATTTGGCACCTCAACGCGAAAATATTTATCTAGATAACTGAAATGTCGATTAGCTTCTGGAATACTAACTACATGGAGACATATTTGAGTTATGTACAGCGATTTGTAACGATATGTTTACATTCTCTGACATAATGCATTTTGAAATGTACATGTAACTTGTTTTACTGAGTGTGTTTTTTTGCACTTTTACTGCTGCAGGCAAGTCTTAATTATAGAGAATGGATATGCATTTTTCACTTGCAATCATCTTCATGATGAGGATTGTCTTTCTTAAGTTTTATTTTGCATTGTTGACTAGATGATGTTGAGAGACTAGTTTGCATTCTAGATGTTTTCATGTTATGGATAAGCTCGTCCATATCCACAAACAATATCATATTGGAAGAGCAATAAATAATACTTGCCATGTGTTGCCTTCATAATTAGTAACGTGATTCTGGTAAATTCGATGTACAGGTTTTTGATTTCTATGGACGAACTGGTCCAGAAGGAGGTCCTGCTAAAGCTGCACTAGAGGAAAATGCTCATGGATCTGAGCATCGAGGTTTTCAGCTATTGGGGCAAATAAAAAATGGCTCATGCCGACCAAGAGCAATTTTATTTAAAGTGCTTGCTGATGCTGTTGATCTGGGTTGTAAACTTATGGTGGTGATGTTCCTTTCCTATATTGCACTTCATTTGAACTATAAAAAATGCCTGAATTTGTTTTTGTCAAAAAGAAATGTTCCTGAACTTGTTGCGTGCACTCTTCTTGTTCTAGGATAGCTATCATAAAAAGTTTTCTGAACTTATTGCTTGCTATTTTCTCTTTCAAGGATTGCTTGTCATAGCTCTTTTTTTTTTTTTTTTTGTTCTTTTGGTGTGTGGAAAACGTTTTTTTGAATCAGAAGATCGGGTACATCAAGTTGTTCCAAATAGCTCATATGTATCTCTTGTGCTTCTTTTCTCCAGGGCATACCTAGTGATGGTGCTGTCGGGTGCACAGACCCTTACAAACACATGTCAGTTTTAGTTATGATAAATTCTGTGGACCTTGTGGTTGATCTTATGCGTTATCCGGGCCACCTGATACCATTTTCAACCAAAGCACTTATAATGTACCATATTTCTGCTGGAGGAGAAAGCGACTCTGCGGAAAATGATTCCTGTGATTCTCCTCTTGAACCAAACAGTCCTCTTTGTGGACTTTCAGACAGAATGGATGGTGAAGGGTAAGAGTCTTGCCAACATGTTCCTTTTGATGTTTATATTCCATGAACACCTCTGCTACCTTTTTGTACAATTATCTTGTCTTGTGGATGAACTCACTCTTCAGATATTGTACTGCTTGTGTCTGATTTTTTACATGCATGCCTTTTTTTTCTTATTAAAATGAGTACTTGTTCAGTGAACTCTTCTTTCTTGCTTATCATACCAGAAACAGTTAAACTTTGGACTCCTTGGAAGACTGATATCCGTCATGTAGTTGAATTTGATGAAACGTGGATATGGTGTTTTTTCCTAGTTGTTGATTGTGATACATGAATTGGAAGGCATATACTATTAAATACAATGTGTTAATTCAAGGGTTGTGTCATTCCATGTGATCTATCATCCTCTTATCCAATGACCCCCTAATTCCATGCTACAATGGAACAAGAGTTTTGGATGCTATTATTACAACTAAATGGTCAGAAAATGCAAATCTTGTATTCTTTTCTTCAGTTGGTTAATCTGCAGAACTTTTGTTGGATTTTGCCTGATTTAAGATTTAAGCGTTTTGCTTTCAAACAATTATACTTTTCTTCTGGCATCATAGAGTCTGGTGAAGATTGGTATTCTTCTTCTAAATGATAATGATACTGCTAATTTTACTGCTACTAGTGCATTTGCTTGTGTAATTTTTGTTATTCCATCTTTCACACTCTGCGCTATCCCTTGACACTATGTATTAAGGGGCCCTTTGATGATCTTGTTTGTCATATTCCTTTTGTTGGTAATTTTTATTGTTGTTCTTAAAGATCCAATTTCTCACCTTCCATAATTACATTTATACTCATTTATGCAGCCTGGAGCTAGATGACAACAGCTCCAGATCTTTTGGTCCAAGGAAGGTTGAATCGAATGCAGCTGGTCCTTCACTTAGAAACATAATGCTCAGACTCCCATCTGTTGAGGGAAAGCTCAGGTGTTGCTTTCTATTTGATCTTGCATAGCTCTGCTTCACTATGTTAGAAGAATGTTTTTACACTCCATTTATTTCAGAGTTCTTTCTTTATACTTGCACCCGGCTTTGCTTGTTAATGACATTAAATATGATGGCACTTATTGAAGCCTCATGTTTGTTCAGCCTGTCTCATAGTGAACCCAATATTGCAAATGCATTTTGGCGACGCAGCAGGAGGAAAGCCATTGCTGAGCAGCGCACAGCTAGCTCCAGGTACATCTGTAAATAATAGCATTTTTGTTCATCCACTATATCAATGATGTCTTCCTTTAGTTCAAAAGTTGAACTAAAATTTGACGAGTTTGTTGCCATTTCCATTTTCGACTTCATCACAAATTTTTCATGGTAAAATATTATACGTGCTGGATATATGTTTGATGTAACATTCCCCATACAATATCCTTGTTCTTATTCAATCTTTCAGTTTTTGACCAAAAAATACATTACAGAGATATTATTGGAATTTATCCATTCCAGATTTAGTATTACTGTGGAAATGATTATTAAGATAAAGCACATTAATTTTGTTGTTAGGAAAATCGTCATTAGTGGGGCCAGACCAACTAATATATGACGATAAAGGTAAAATGATCAAACTGCATTTTAGGGATGGAAGAAACCAGCTAGAAAGTTTTCTTTGGAAAAGGGAGTAATTGAAGTTTTGAAATTCTTCATGGATTGCACTGTGAGGAAAGAGAAGCACTCTAGCTCTCCAGCTGCCTTATGGATGAGGCCTCTTTTAAAAATACAAAATTGGAGAAAATAATAAATACAATACAAACAAACTTGTCATAAACTATATTTGTCAAAAAATAAAATGATTTCTTTGTTTGCTATTTTAGCAATTATCTTTCATATTTAATTAAAAACTGTATTGCTAAAATTAAAAGCTGCAATCAAGCGTTAATGATTTGTGAATAAAAGATTGATTACAAAATTTATAATTTATAATAAATCGAAAGCGGCCTTTTTGAATCTTGATGATCTTTATTTTATTAGAAAAGAATTAAAAATGGATGGAAACCTGCGAAAAATGTGTGATGAAGAGTTCTTGTTTGGAAAGTTTGATTAGAAAGAATATATATCTGATGCGATGTCGAAGTTAATGTTCTTGAGCTATGAATAAGCCGTCTTTTTTTTTGATGTGGAGCTTAGTAAGCAGTTGTAGTACAAATTTGCTTGAGTTTTCCTGATGTATATTCTACTTATCTGGGATAAGTTAATTGTAGGGCTGTTGCTCAAATCGACCTGGGCATTTATGAATTTGGAACATGGATTTCAATTTCTAAAAGGAGTATCTTTTAAAACATTATCCGGCAGTTGATTTTCAAGTGTTCTCAGATTTGCATGACCAGCACCATTGTTGGAGCTGCAAATTTCATAATATGACAGATATAGATTTCCTTGCCACAATAAGGTCTTTTGATGTCGAAACTCAAAACTTCACTTTCTTGTCGGGTTTTGATTTTTGGCTTTACTGTATAGTGTATATTGTAAGGCTGCGGCTTTACACTGAATGTTATCAAACTCGCTTGAAGCCTCTGCGTTTTGGCCTGAACGGAATCTCTTCGGTGCTTCGACCCCAGGGGAAGTCTTTGGGTATATTTAAAAAACTAAAAAAATAATTTTTTTTTAAAAGAATCTTTGTATGAAACTTCTGTGGTGCAAGAATGCAAGCATATTTCAAAGCAAGCAGCCAAGTTCTTCCGAAATTTGTTGCATAAGGTACCTATATTGTACAAGTGGCATGTCATATGATACTTTTAATGAACAAAGCTGTAAAGAAGCCAACTGAAAACTTGTACAATCATTAAAAACCACCAAAAATTTCAAAATATCGGTTGCTTTTGACCCAGCCAAGGGAGTTGTAAAACATTGAGAATAATACGTAGAAGGCAGCTATTTGCTTCACTTTGTTTCTTCTTGGGTGAAAAATCCGAAGCCTTCAGCCTCTTTGACCAAAGCAAGAGAAGTTGAAAAATGCTGTCATGCTAACGACACTGTTTAATCTTAGGTGACTTCTTGCTCTTCTAGATATGAGGTGACTTTGATTGGCGATATGAACAACATAAATAATATTCATATGCTGAAAGTAGTCAAGACAATTGCACACGGAACCATTAAACGACAGGTGTTACTGCAGGAGTCTTTAGGGATCACAAGGGTGAAGTGCTACGTACTCAGGGCCAGTAGGCCATTGCTTTGCAACTAAGGCAGAGGTCCTTATGTTATTAATTGGATTGTGAAGTTTGAAGTCTTGCTGGGACTCCATTTTAGTTTAGGGGGATCCGGGGACTGTCATTTCTTGGTCCAATGTAATGCAGACAGAGGTTAGACGACAGTTCTGAGGACATTTTGGGCATATCATTTTAAAAAAAAGATGAAATTTTGAATTTATAGTCCATGAGAACGATGATTTGCATACACATTTGGAGCAATGTTTTAAATTTGGCTTTGGTGCCTGCTTTAATTTTCTCTAGGAAGAGGCTTCAGTTTTTCAGCTACTTCGGTGAGGTCGTTGGGGTTTGTCTGTAGTCTACATAGGCCAATAGGCGACAAGACGAGGTAAAGTAGACTTGGGTGGGCTAGCCATGTGCAACTCAAACCCAATTTAATACCTGTTAGGAGGTGCGATTTGGTTTAAGTGGAAGGCTCTAAAAAGACAAAGGAAAGGTCCAATAGGATATGGATAGAAGTAGTGAGAAAAGATATGGGGACTTTGGTCTTACTTAGGTCAAATAAGAGCAAAAGTAGCAAAAAGCTACCTGCAATATAAGTTGTGCAAATTCTCCTCCTTTCATTTGATTGATTTCTTTTAGGAATATTTTTCTATCGCTGCCATGGACACTTCTTCGGATTTCAGCGCATGATCATTTGTTGGTTTCTGTCTTTGCCATGGACATTTCTCTTTGGACTACAGTAATTTGCTTTTACAAAACATGGTTATCATTGTTTTTAATCGATTTTTAGTTATTTATTCTCTTTTCAATGAGTCTTTTACTGGTTGACATAAACTCGTATTAAATCCTACAATAAACTTTATAAATCAATGCGCTCCATTTGATTTTAGTGTTGGGTTGTCAAGACTCTCTCTAGCCACATTAGTTTTCAATATGCTCTCTCTAACCAAAACACTCTAAACAACTGTTGGAATACATTCTGGTTTCAGATTCTCTTCAGCCCAAAGGCCTAGGGAATAGATTTAAAGGACCTAATTCTTCCTTTCCCAGAAGAGCTCACTCTGATCCTATAAGAACCCTATAGATCATGTATACCTGTGATACAAGTATGGAGTATGCATGCTTAGTTTTTATATCGTGCAATTTACCAAAGACATGCTTGCTGACAGTTCAGTTTATGCACATCAACTCAGGCTAAAGAATATGCATACAAAACACACATAATTATGTTTTATTTTCAGCTTTCAAGAGCACATATTTTCTTTCATGCATCAGATATTTGAAAAGGACTACTCAGGAAAAGTTGAGTATGATACATTCTTTTTTAAGAAAAGTAGACTCTATATATTTTGTTTTATATATGTAAGTAAATCAAAATAAGACTTCCCGTATGTTGGGTGCTCCTATACAAAAAATTACCCACAATTCAGGGGTCATACTCAAAAGGTTGGGGGCCCACTTGCCCTTAAATGAAACCATAAGAGATTCTTAGGGAGGATAAATGAAGAAACATGCAAGAAAGAGAGAGTGACGGAAGATTGACTGAAATTAGAAGAAAGAGGGGATAGAAGGTGAAAAGGAGAGAGGGAGGGGGTGGGGGGGGGGGCGGGGGGTGTGGGGGGAGGGGCGAGGGAGGTGCTAGTTAGTGTCATTCAATCCCATGGGCCCCCCCTCGAACCTTCCTTAGCCAATGTGTTGTTAGCGTGGTTTGCCTCACCTACATATGTGGTGGATCATGACTTCACCGCCTTGCTTAAAATAGAGTATATGGTAAAAATTTGGAGTTAGATGCCAGAGGCACTCGGCTTTCTTAGAATCCCAAGCTATGGTGTTACTACTGTCCCCTTCTACCATGATTTGCATGGTGTGGAAGGAACTAGCTGAGACCCTTTTGTGGCCTTCTAGGAGGGCTTTCGACTTTGCTGTCGTTGAGTCAGTGTGGCCAATAGATTGTGAGAAAGAGAGAAGGGTCGTCCATATTTTTTGAGATAAGGTTAACATTGTATTACTGGGAAGTGATAATTACAAGATGTGAGAGTCCGAGAGCACCCACTTGGAATGTCTCTCGGTAAAAAATGCGTCAACCTGTCATGTACAAAAAATGGGCTTTTAGGATCCACCCGATTACAAAGATTTACATGAAGCTTTCAAAAAATAAACGAGGGCTAAAAGATGCCCAAATACATAGTGTCTATGTTGTGTGCATGTGGTCCATAACAAAAAAGGAGTCGGACCGGGTGTGCTCTTCTACTTAGCATATTGTCCTTATTGTTCCTTAGCATGCCCCCTATACCTGCGGGTCCTGGATTTCGTATAGAGCAGCCATCCGTGTTAAGCTAAGAAGTTATGGTGGTAGTTGAGTATGATATTTCTCCAAATAAACTTTAGTCTCACACATAGTTACCAGGATCTACTTTGGTAAGTGATCCCTTCTAGGATCTCGATTTTATTGCTCCTGTAATGGATATCTTAGGAATCTCGATTTTTAAATTTTGAGATCTCGATCCCCACAGATACGGATCCCGATTCCCGTTGTTAGGGATCTTGATCCCAACCTTAAAGACCAAAATAACAACCAAACTGATAATTTTCTTTGTTTATAGCCAGCTAGTAGCACAATTATACTTCTAATATAGTTTTTTTTTGATAAAGTGAACTGGTATTAACAAGAACAAGAGCGAACTAGAAAAGATAGGTGTAGCAGCCCCCACAAAAAATGGGTGCCACCTGGGCCCGTAGGCGAAGGTAAAAAATACCCTTGGAAAAACCAAAAAGGGGCCGCTATTGACAACAACACGTTGGCAAAGCAAAGACACAGAAGGGTTTATGAAGCACCCTGTTTCCATGTACGATGTATACAGAAAAAGCAAAAGGGTAAGAAAAAACAGTAGCCTGAAAGAGCCACAGGATTATTGAAGGCCTGTATGGTCAGAGAGGTCAGCTCCATCATTTGCCAATAGGTCCGCTAGAGTGTTGGACTCCCTGAATGTATGCGTCCATAAGACGCTGGTATCCCTGCATAAAGAATCAATCTCATAAAATATGTGCAGAAGGGTCCACAGAGGTGAGGTTTTTCTAGATGCCCATGAGATGACGTTACTGGAATCCCCTTCAACTATCAGTAAGGTTCCCCAAGAGAGTTTAAAGTTTCTCAGGCCTATCAGGAGTGCCGTGGCTTTGGCTTGTTGGGCATTCATTACTCCAAGCCGTTCAGCATACGTAAAAAGAATCTTCCTTTCATCATCTCGGACAACTCCTCCTACCCCTGAGGGCCCCGGGTTGCCCCTAGAGCTGCCATCAAAGTTGAGTTTGATAGCACCTCTGGGAGGTGGTTGCCAGAAACTGCTTTTAGTGGGCCTACCAGGCTTGTGGTAAAGGATCAGATGCCAATTGTTGGAGAAATATGATGAAGGAATTCCTGCGAACTCTTTGGAGTTGGTTGCCCAGACGGTGACCGTAGACAAAATTTTATGGAGGAGTACCAGTGGCTGTTGGTACCTTCCCTTGAAAATTCTATGGTTCCTTTCGTTCCAAATGACCCAAAGTAAGGCTGCTGTGGTTGTTTTCCACAGAATTTTTCCAGCTTTCGGCCATGGCACGCCGAAGTCTATGGCTTGTAGATCAGGCACAGAGGGTGGGGTGACCCATTGGACGCTGAAGAGATCTAGGATTTTACTCTATAAGAGACTCGCCAGATCGCAGTGGATGAAGAGGTGTGCATTGGTTTCCTCCTTGGTAAGGCACATGATGCACCTATTAGGGGTGTGGACCCCTCTCTTTTGCAATTGATCAATCGTCAAAGCTCTTTGGTAGCAAGTTAACTAGTTAAACAGTTGGACTTTAGGGGGGGCTACGGACGACCAAGCTTTAACCTGTACAACAGAGTGGTGTGGGCCACACTATGGGGTTGGGTGAGTGTTTTATAAAAAGATGCCACCGTGAAGCAGCCAGCTAGGGAAGGAGTCCATACCAGTAGAGGGTAAGTTGCGCTCATGTAAGGCTATTAAAAGTTGGTTGAAGGGAAGTACCTTAGCTTCAGAGAGATTCCGTCTTAAGGTTGGGTTCCAAACTCTTTTCGTTCCCAAAAGAACCATTTCCTCAGACACCTTAGAATCAGGGTTAGAAGCAATGGAGAAAAGGAAAGGGTAAAGATCCTTGAAGGGGGTGTGATCGAACCATAGATCCGATCAGAATTTAACCCTGGCCCATTCTCTTGCATGCAGTCTAGTGAACTTTTTGAACAGTTCGGGGGAATGGTTTATGGAGTTCCAAAAACCAGAAGCTCTGTTTTGACGCGTTTCTTGTGGTACCCAAGATGAGGTCGGTATATGATACTTGCTACGAATCACTTGGGCCCACAACGCGTCCGATTGAGTGGCTAGACACCACCACCATTTCCCAAGCAGAGCTAGGTTATGCTTTCTAAGGGATTTGATACCCAGCCCCTCTTGAGATTTCGGTCTACAGACTTTGTCCCACGATAAGAGATGGAACTTAGTTTTTTCCGGTTATTCAGACCAAAGGAAGTTTCTGGATAGCTGTTCTAATCTGTTGGCCACGAAGGCATGGATATGGAAAAGGGACATAAGGTAAACAAGGATGTTGACAAGGGTTGCATTTATTAGGGTTTTGCATCCTGCCATGGAAAGGAATCTGCCCTTCCACCCAGCTAAGCGTTTATCCACTTTTTCAATGATGTTAGACCACATGTTTCTTTTGGGTTTACCAATTCCCAGGGGTAGACCCAGATAAGTAGAGGGGAGGTCTTCTATTAGTCAAGGCCAGCTTGGAATAAGAGATCTGATCTGGTTAGGTGATAAACCCACTCCCAACATTTTGGATTTAGACATGTTTATTTTGAAACATGTAGCCTTCTAAAAATATCTTAGGAAGATCCTAAGATTTTTGATTTCAGTGGGATGAGCATCCAGAAAGACCAGTGTGTCATCTATGAACTGCAGATGGGAGACTGCAGTCCCCTGAGAGGAGCTCATGAAACCAGAGATTAGGTCTGCTTGAAACAAGCAAGTAAGGGATCTACTGAAGACCTCAGAAACAATGGTAAAAAGGATAGGGGAGAGAGGGTCCCCTTGTCAAAGACCCCTAGAGGCAGGGAAGAAGCCTTTTGGGGACCCGTTAATGATTACTGAGAAGTGGGGCCTGAAGTAGCATCCTTTCATCTACTTCCTCCAGATATTTCCAAAACCCATTCTAAGTGGAACTTGATCAAGTGGCGACCATTCGACATGGTCATAGGCTTTCTCCCAGTCAATCTTGAAGATAAGGCCTGGTTTCTTGAGAATTGTGTCTGGAGTTGATACATTCATGTGCCACGACTACCCCGTCTAGGATTTGCCTGTCTTTGATGATAGCAGTTTGGGAGGGGGAGATAACAGAATGGAAGACTTTTTGAAGCCTAGTAGCCAGCACCTTGGATAAAATCTTGTTCGAGGAATTGATGAGGCTTATAGGTCGAAAGAGTTTTAGTTCGTCAGCTTCTGGTACTTTGGGGATCAAGGCAATAAAGGTAACATTCATCACCTTCTGAATAATATCCTTGGAGTGAAATTCTTCAAAGAAGGAAAGGATGTTCTGTTGGAAGGTGTTCCAAAAGGTTTTAAAAGGCGCTATGGGGTAGCCGTCGGGTCCAAGGGCCTTATCAATGACAAGGTTATTGATGGCTGATAAAATTTCAGCTTCAGAGAAAGGTCTCTGGATCCAAAGTTTAGAGTGGGCTGAGATAGAAGGGAAATTCTGAGAAGTCATCCTAGGTCTACGGACCTGGGGGGCTAGAACTAAATCACGGAAGTAATCTAGGATGGCTATCTCGATGTCACCCTTATGAGTAAGGATGACATTATCCTTTTTCAGGGTGGAAATAGTGTTGTCCCTTCTCCTACAGTTCGCAGTTCGGTGAAAGAAACCAGTGTTTAGATCTCCTGCTTTGAGCCATTTGACACAGGATCTCTGGTACCAAAATAGTTCTTTTTTAAGATTAGCAGAGTAATCCTTATGTGCAGAAGATCTAGTAGTTGACTCTTACTCGGTCAATGGTTTGGTTTCCTCAAGGATGTTCAAGGAATGGATAACCTGAAGGAGGTAATTTTTTATTAGGGTGTAGTTACTAGGGCAAGTCAAACTCTAGTGTTTCAGTGCAGCTTTAAGAAGTTGAAGTTTTGTTTGAGGCCTGTACCCTGCCCTCCCTGTGGCAAGTGTGGAGAAAGAGTTCCACCAAACGGGGATCAACTCTAGGAGGGAGGCTTCTTGCAGCCAGGCCAGTTCGAGTCTGAATTGTTTTGGGCCTCTATGTACTGCAGCTGTGTCTAAGATAATAGGGTAGTGATCAGAGGTAGTTTTGGTGAGGGTGAGAGCATGAGATCTTGGAAAAGCTTGCTCCCAGTCGACAGAGAAAAGAAATCTGTCTAGCTTTGAGTAGATAGGTTGTTGTGCATGGTTGGACCACGTGAATCTATTCCCCTGGATAGGGTTGTCTATGAGTTCATTACTAGATATGAAGTTCGAGAAGGCCTGCTTACCTCTTGGATTGCAAATGGGTGTGTTTCTTTCGTGAGCCCAACGACTAATATTGAAGCCCCCCCCTAGGCACCAGCAGGGGTGGGGTAGGGAGGCAATTTGATCAAGTTCTGACCAAAATTGTCCCCTGAGAGCGTTGTTGTTTGGGCCGTACATTCCAGTGAATTTTCAGTTGAAGCCGTTTGAGGATCTAGAAAGGAGGATGGCAACAGAGAAAAGACCTTGGTGGCTGGAAACAAGGGTGTGGTCGTAGGGGTCCCAAATGATCCATACGCCCCCTGCTGCACCAACCGCAAGGATGGAGACCCATTGGCATGATCTACGACCCCAAACCTGCCTGATTTGCTTGAGGGTAAGATCCGACAATTTAGTTTCCGAAATGTTTAAAATGGTAGGCAAGGACTTAGCAGTCAAGTCTTTGACTACTGATTTTTTTAGAGGCTGACCCAAGCCTCTAGTGTTCCAAGACAGGAGCTTCATGGACAAAGGTTATGGGCTGGGAAACTTTCTTGGAGGAAGTCAATCTGGGTGACCTTCTCGGGTGCTCAGTGGGACAGGTCGACTGAATGGAGTGGTTAGGAATGAATGAGAGAAGGAAGAAAAAAGGTTAACAATCTCCTTATGATCATTAGGTCTCACCTTCATGCGGCTGTGAGCGTCGACCTGGATAAAGTGGTGCGTTAGTCCCTCAGGTCCTTCGTATTTGAAACCCATGATCTTATAAATGTTCTTCATCTTATCCAGGTCCCTCTTGTTGTCATTATCATTTAGGCCGCTTGCAGTTGGTCCCTGAGAGGTGGACTTCACTGTGCTCTGACCATCGACGTCAACCGTAAGCTCGTTAGGGCTGGGGACCGCTAGAGACGAGACAGTAGGTTTGGCTGCAGTGTAGTAGTCGGTGCCAGTAGGGTTTGCATTTCTTCTTTGCTAATAATATTGAGATCCCTAATTTAAAGAGTATACATGATCCTAAATTATCATACACTTCAAGGTTAGTAGCGAGATCCCCAAAAGTTGGGATCAAAATCTCAAAAGGTCGTGATCAAGATCCCCAAAAGGTCAGAATCTCGATCCTTAACCTTTGGAGATCTTATCTCTAACATGTGCATTATATGGACGGCATTCCCAACCATAGGGATCTTTTAGCATTTCATGATCCCCACTCCTGATCCTGATTCGGTACCTTTCCTGCTCTCGATCCCAACAACTATAGTCTCACAGTGCACATGCAAATAAAATATGAAATATGAAATTCAGCGTGTTATGATTTTGTATAGATTGGTTTTGTGCATGTGCAATTATTCTCAGCGCAAAATCGTTACAAAAAACAAAAGAAAATCATGTTCTTATATTTCAGAGTTAAATCAAGTACAAAAAAAGTAAATATGTGAAAAAGCCAACAACTTTTGGTTTTTTTGCGAAGCCCTAATTATCAATTATCATTGCTAAAATTAGAATTTTACAGATAATATGAACCTACATGATTTTTCCATATTTATTTTCTTATGAAAGTCTCAATAACAAAATTAGGGTTTTTCAGATCTTAGATTTGAAAACAAATTAATTGTCTCAATATGATTTGTTTTTAAATTCATGAATAGAAGAAATGAATTACAAACTTATCTGTATCATAGAATTTTAATGTGAAAATGGAAAAGAGAATATTACAATTGAATGGAAATGCTTCGATCGATTAAAACCCTCTCTGTAAACATTTTTTTTATTATCTTATGATTACTCAAGTCCTATTTCCATTAGCATGTACTTAAATAATTGTGTTTTACCGTTTATACATTTTTATGAGATCAAAACCTATCTCTAGGTTTTGTCATATGTGCCCTATGTTGGAATTTATGTCCTTTCAAGACCTTAAATTCTGACATTTTCAATGGCTCTTGAATTCAGTGGGAGTAAAAGAGCGACATGACTCTAGGATTTTGGCATGCTGGGACCAAGAGTCTTGGAAGCCCAATAAAGTCATGAGGAGGATTTATACGCATGGGAGGTACCGCGAGGGTCGAGGGTCGCCTCTTAGTCAGGGTCGGTTATTTTGTTTGTGCCTCATGACTGAGTGATGGGCTCGGGCGATGTGACTTATGTGTTTAAATGAGCTCGATGGCAAAATAGCCCTGTACGGGAAGGTTTAGTATCTTAGCGTATTGGGACCAAGAGTCATGGAATCCCAATAAATTCATGAGGAGGATTTATACGCATGGGAGGTACCGAGAGGGTTGAGGGTTACCTCTTAGTTAGGGTTAGTTATTTTGTTTGTACCTCATGACTGAGTGATGGGCCAGGGTGATGTGATTTATGTGTTTACATGAGCTCGATGACAAAATAACCCTGTATGGGAAGGTTAGGGCCAATAGAGGACATTGGCCTAAATCCTTGACTCTTAGAGCCTTCTCGTAGCATGAGTATATGCAATCGCATTGCATGGGAAGCCTCTCTTCCAAAGATCTACTGGTTAGCGACATGCGCATGTGCCAAGAGAAGAACCCCCATACCATGTGTGTGCATGTCATCTACGGGGTGCACCTTAAATCCACTTATACTTGGGGATTCAGGGTCACACGTTGGTTTGACTTTGATAGGCTAAGATCATAAGCCATTGATTATAAACTGTGGTCCATGAGTCTGTTGGGTCATACTGAGAAGGTGGCTTTGGATTCTGGGTCTAGCCGAGTGGAGTGCTGCGATTCGTAATTCAACTCTAAGGATCCTAATTTCCTTTATAAATATTTTAAAACAATGCCAAAAATGATTCATTTTAATGGAAAAACATAATTTTTTTTTTTTATGAATTTTTAGAATTTTTTTGGGCAAGAAATCCATTTTCCCAAATTGTTTGGGATAAATGACAAACAAGGACAGTCTGCCAAGACCCACACGGGACGTCCAAATAGCCAATGGATGTTCATGTGATTGCTTGGAGGGTCCCACGCCACCCCACGTGGAGGATGAAGGGGTGATGTCAGCCCCCTCAAGAGAACCCCCCTGTAATTATGCAGTTTGTTGTTTTATGTTATGGGCATTGTTTTATATAGTTTTGTGAAATATTGAGATTTTAAAAAAATATTTTTACCACATATTTAATGCTTAAAGCAAGAGATCTTACTCAATGGTTACTTCATCCTTTGATGGTTAGACCCTTTGAATCATCTTTGATCTCCATTGATCCATATAGTTGAAGGCATCTTCCATGCATATTTTGACAGTTCCTATGAGCTTTCTTCCTTGAATTTTGGCTGATATTTCTTTGAGATTTTCATGATCATATCAGTCACTTAGATCTTCCTTTTGTTCTGTTGAATTGTTGGTTTTATAAGAGGAGATTATGCCAAAATTTTTTGAACCAAATTGTGAACTCAATTGAACCGGTTTTGAGTTTTAAGAGCCTGGTTTTCTCCCACGATTTTCCACTTGGTTTGATATTTAGATCTCTGCAAATCCTTCCATGTGTTTAAGTGTGTATCAGTAGATGCTTGGCTTCCCACTTATTAGATGATGAATTGGCCCCATTTTGAGGTATGCCATTACATGTCACTCAATGGGACATAGTTAAGACCCAAGGTCGTAAACCAGGCACCCAAGAGCTTCGATTGGCTTCCCATGGTAGTGATGCATTACACACTTGAGCATATGTATGCTGATGTAATGGAATCATGTTTTGCCTTGTAAATTTGAGTGGTGCAGAATTTTCACATGCACACTATACCTGTGTAGTTTGATGATTTCCTTTGATAACTTGTTTTGTTCTTGTATAATCGACCCCAATTGAGTTGTATCCTCTAATTTTAGTGTATTTTGAAGTCAATAGCTCACTGTCGTTACAGTGACCTTGTTGTAATTTGATTTTGCAGATTGTAATTTCAAGTGTATTGAAAAATTCAAAGGTGTATTGGCTTGCATTTTGTCTAAAATTGATTTCTATACACTCATACCCTTGGGCTGATTTTCTATGACATGCTATTTGCCAAGGTCTTATCTAATAAAGATGCGATTTAGTGATTTGGGGAGCGAGGGTTTTGGTCTCTCTTCAATCTGCAGTTAGGGATTGGTTCGCCCCCTTTCTCTCCTCAATGGTTCTAACACACATAAGGATTGAAAGTGGTGTGTGACCTCTTCCCTATTATAACGTCATAAAAGACACAAAGACACAAGTTCTGTGGCCATTCGAGAAAAGACTTATCTACCTAGAAATAAATCTCTGTCCTATCGCTCTTATCTCCTTCAATCAAGGTCCACCATCATTCCTACAATCTTGCCAGAGTCAATCTATGAGGCCCTAACAACCTGCCATGGTGGACCCACCATTGTAGCTCACTGTCGTTACAGTGACCTTGTTGTAATTTGATTTTGCAGATTGTAATTTCAAGTGTATTTAAAAATTCAAAGGTGTATTGGCTTAAAATTGATTTCTATACACTCATACCCTTGGGCTGATTTTCTATGACATGCTATTTGCCAAGGTCTTATCTAATAAAGATGCGATTTAGTGATTTGGGGAGCGAGGGTTTTGGTCTCTCTTCAATCTGCAGTTAGGGATTGGTTCGCCCCCTTTCTCTCCTCAATGGTTCTAACACACAAGGATTGAAAGTGGTGTGTGACCTCTTCCCTATTATAACGTCATAAAAGACACAAAGACACAAGTTCTGTGGCCATTCGAGAAAAGACTTATCTACCTAGAAATAAATCTGTCCTATCGCTCTTATCTCCTTCAATCAAGGTCCACCATCATTCCTACAATCTTGCCAGAGTCAATCTATGAGGCCCTAACAACCCGCCATGGTGGACCCACCATTGTGCCTTGTCCTTGCCATTGACAATCCCACAAATGACAAGTGATTCCCCTCAATGCATGAGTGCATTTTTACCTTCAAAGGGCTTCTTGCATTCAATTCGAACCTGCCCAACCCCACAAAAAAGAAGAAGAAAAAAGGCATGATTTGTAGGAATTCCTAATTCAACTCAGAAAAACGCTATCCCCATAAACCTTATATCAACTAAATAGTGACAATACCCCTTGTATTATAAAAATTGTAAAAACAAAATCCATAGTTGTTGGGATCCAAACTAGGGACAATGAAATACTACAAGATCCCTATAGTTGGGAGCATCGTCCATGCAATGCATTGGTTAGGGGTCTAGATCCCTAAATGTCAGTGATTGAGATCCCAACCTTTTGGGGATCTTGATCCCGACCTTTTGGGATCTTGATCCTGACCTTTTGAGGATCTTGCTGCCGACCTCAAAGAGTGTTTATCATTTAAGACTATATATACTCTTTAAAGTACATATCTCTTTATTTATATCCAGCAAGCAATGCAACAATATTAACGGTATAGTTCTGTTTCTAGCTGGTTAAAATGAAGAAAATCATCAGTTTGATTGTTATCTTGGTTTTGAAGGTTGGGATTTGGGATCTTGATCCCAAATTTAGAAAACGAGATCCTTGGGAGATCTCTTTTCCATAAAGTGAGAGTGAAATTTCGGAGTGGATAACCACCTATATTGGGAGATCCTACAACTATGATAAAATCGATAATACCCCACACACAAACATTAAATTGGACGAAAAAATTGTTATTTAGTGTTGCATCAAAATTACCAAAATACCCTTTTGTATTAAAAACATGGTTTAGAACATTTTAGGTTTCTGACAAGGATATGACTAACTTGAATCTTCCCCCAAACTAATTTTGGGAGTTCGGGACTTGGATGGACCATTATGCATGGTCATTCTTATTGCCAACTTAATGACACAAGGCTGTTTTAAGATCGTGCACATCATCCATCCATGAAGGTGGCACCATGTAGGCTATAGTCTCAATCTGGTCAAGACCAACTGTCTACTTCAATATTAGTCAACTGACCTGTCTATCCAAGGTTTCAAAAAATACTAGGCCCTTAGGCGGCCGGCCTGGCGCTCAGCGCCCAGTGCCTAGGCGAGCGCCCAAAACCTTGGGCACCTTGTAGTACAAGTTCTCTCTCTCTCTCTCTCTCTATATATATATATATATATATATATGTATATGTACATATATTTGTGTCAATTTTGTAAGTTATTGCATTTGAAAATATTGTATTATTGTAGCATATTTTGTTACATACAAACATATGACATATTGCAAGTTGAGAGTAAACTTGTTCAAAATTTCAAAATTCAAACCATGCATAATTTGAAAGTCTAATAGGATATGTATTAGTAATAGTCTCCAACTCTCCATATTCCATAATAAGTTAAAAAGTTTAGGAAGCTTCTTCAAACCACAAAAAATATTTTTGATTCTCATAAATTGGTATAGCTAAGACATTAAGGGTTTATGGAATTGTTCATTTAAATTTAGGGGTTGAAAATTATCCCCATAACCTATTTAAACATTTTTTCGGGGGTCAAAATTACCCCTTTTTCCCTTTTAGGTATCTTAAAAACAAAGAAAAAAAGCCCACATCCCTAGGCGCCCGCCTAGGCACCCGTCTAGCCCGCCTGAGCACCCACCTAGGTGCCCGCCTGGACGCCTACCCAGGTACATCCGCCCGTGTAGGGCCGCCTGGGTCTGGGCTTGCGGTATTTTGGTCCAGGCCGCCTTGGCGGGAGCCTATGTGCCGGGCGGACCGTTTTTCAAAACATTGTGTCTGTCACACCATGCAATCTGCTTGCTTTGTGTCGGAATCAAAGTAATATTTTACCCTTTCTGTTTAGACAACTGGGCCTAGAGTCATAAGGTATTGAGGGCTAGGGTTTCTCGCACCCAATAAACTATCGAGAAGCTCTTTGTAGGAGTTTACTCTTTCCTAAGATCACATCTTCTAGCATGTGTCTGGTAATTGAGTCCCAGACTTATGGTGAGGGGTCATACTGTGATTCACCTATGCGTCCTCAAGGCACCAGATCGTATGTGGGATTGACGGTGGAAAGCGTTCTACCAATGCAAGAATGCATGCATGGCAAGTATAACAAGAATGGAAACAATTTTATTACAATTAATTTTAATGGGTTCAAAGTCGGAGTATAGCAAAAAAGACAAGGAGTAGACCAACAACAAATGGCTTTGAAGGCCACAAACTTTCTAGAGAAGCAAGTTTTGAGCACTAGTTTGGAGCGTGTTGAATGAGAAAGTGGACACATTATCTAGAGAGGGTGTAAATTGGTGGTAATGGTAGCCACATGAAGCAAGCAACCAAATGTTGTTTTGGTGTATTCAAACTCTCTTTGGGGATCTCTTTGATTTGGTAAGGAATTGAAAGCTCTTCGGTCAATTCAGGGCAGTCTTTAGTTATGGAGTAAAAAAAATAAGAAAAAGGAATATCAATAAAGTACGTATAAGTAGGTATTTTTAAAATATGTCAATATATCAGGTATGTGTTCGTAAACTTTAAACATACTATATAGCTGATATTTTGAAACATTGATGATACTTTGAAAATGTTGTCAATATATTCAAAAATATTAGATTGGATCCGAGTTGTGTTGGTTTAAAGGTTGAAGCTAAAGACATCGGCCAATTTGGCCCAGTCAAAATGAAATTCAGGCAGCCATTAAGAAAAAGTGAAGTTAATTTCTTATCTTTCATGAATACATCAGCATTTAGACTATTTTTATGTTTGATAGATGTGTTTTAGAGGTATGTTACTTGTCATCTTTGAGGTGCGTTAATGCACAATTATGCTTGTACTATACAGCTTTATAATGAAATAGTGTTATAGTAAGTGCAAAATGAAGCCTAAAAAACTGAAGAATTTAATTCACAATATTACCTGCTGGATAGCAGATGTATTATAAAACTATGCTATTTAAGTCCCTAAATGCTATTTCCTAAAAAGAAACATAACATTAATATCTTGAAAAGTAAAAAATGAAAAATATGTATTCATCATAAGTTCATCATAAGTGGCTTTTTGTTCGACAATTGAATAAGAAAATCTTAACAGGTGATTAAAAAGTTTAACCATAGTTACCGGAATTTCTCCACCGGCCACGCGTTTCCTGTTCCAAAACCTGATTCGACGTTTCCGTTAAGGAATCTTAAAGGAAACCGTTTTTTGGAACCAAGGAAATCGTTTACTTAATTTCAGAATCTCGATTCAACACATCTTTAGAAACCATTTTTCGGAACCAAGGACTCTCGATTCCTTAATTTCAGAATCTTGATTCAACACATCATTAGAAACCAATTATCGGAATCAAGGAAACTTGATTCTTTAATTTCAGAATCTCGATCCAACACATTTTTAGAAACTTGAATCCACTAATTGTGGGTAGACGTTGCCTAATGTATCGAATCTGGATTTCAGCAAGGATTAAATTTTGATTCCACATCAATTAGAAAAGAAATTTTCTTTCGAATGCTCTAGTGGTTGCAGGGTTTCATTATTTTACTTGTGCCACCTTGGATAGCCTTTACTTTAAATTTAAAATATAACTGGTAGATACAACACATACAATTAAAGGTAAAATCATGGTGTAAACATAATCCTATTTTGTCTTTATAATAATGAAGTCAAAATCACAATTTAGAAATACTTGTCTCTTGTATATAATGACTGTAAGTTCAATAGTCAACACAATCACTTTAAAATTTGGGAAACCTTCTAATAAGAAACATCCAGTATAGGTTCTAAAGTTGATGAGGCTCAAGATGTGCTTGTGGCTTCCTTCTCCGTAAAACTGAAATTTCGATTCCTGGTAAGCGTCGTCAAAAGCATTCCATAGTCCATATTATTGTAAATCTCGATCTTAAACTTGCATGGATCTCTGATACATATACTTCAAAAACTTGATTCCAAATATGTTTGAATCACGATTTCAAACAACAACATATCTCTGTTCCACATATGCCAGAAACTCGATTCCATACATGTTGGGAACTTGATTCCGCATATTAATGAATCTTGACTCCTAGAGTGTCGATTCCAAGGGGATGGGAATCTCGATTCCAAGGAGGACGAAATCTCGATTCCATATGTGGATGAAACTTGGATCTACTTCGTCGAAATACGATTCTCAAAAACTTGGAATCTCGTTCCTAGCGATTCCTATTGTACAGACAATAATTCCTATGACAGGAATCTTTTAGCCAGCTGCGATTCCGGTTCCTAAAACGATTCGGGTTCCTAGGTGTTTCCAACAACTATGAGTTAAACACAACTAAAAATACTCTACAGTTCTAGATGCATGGATATTGGGATCTTCAAACCAAGGGGTCAATTCCGCTCTAGATTCCGATCTTAATTCATATGAGCATATATCAATTATTGGTGATGAATCCCATTTTATAACTTGTTGACTTTCCATACAATCGGTGTCAAAATAAGAAATCTCATGTTTTAAATCGAAAACCTTAAAGTGATGTTCTCCACATCTAGGTCTTTTGTCACTATCTTCATCACTCAACTCCCCAAGCGGAGCGTAAAAGTGAAAAGGCTTGTACTCGAGATCCTCTTGAGTTGAAAGATCACCATTTTGTCTATTATTGGGGCTTGTAAACTGCTGTGCTAGCTATTGTAATTGCCTTTCAAGTTTCTCAATTCTGTCATCTATGGGATCACAGAGTGGATCTACGAAAATCACCCTTCTATGGCCCCTTCTAGCTGCCATGGATTCGTCGAAACCACGAACCCTAGGCAAATAATCAGCAAAAATTGCTGAAATCAACAAGATCTAGATTGTTTTGGCAAAACTTTGGCTAAAATTAGCAAACCCTAGGCCCCATTATAACTTCCTCTCTTTGTTGTTGACCTAGGGAACCAAAAAAAGGTGGTGCTATAGTAACTTCGTACGTGCTACAGTACTTCCGTACTGCCATAGTAACTTCCGTACGTGATGCAGTAAGTTCCGTGTAGATTGCGGTCTCTGATACCAATTTGATATAGGAGAACTTGAAGAAACATAGAAAATTGGCAAGAAACACCTTGACACATGCAATCTTGGAGAAACCCTAAGGCTTTCTTCCACTAGGGTTCAAGCCTTAGGCTTCTTTTACAAGACAAAGTCTTCCTTAAAGATGAATACATGAATGACTTTCCAGTCCATCCATGCCCTAATTTATATTGGAAAATTATTGTTTTGGACAATATTTGTCTATACAATTGACTTTTGACCAAAAGGTCCTAACTTAATTATAGCTTAAAACTAAACTCCCTAACTTTAATTAAAATATCTAAAGACTCCCTAACTAGTCCAACAATGAAATAAATAAAAAAAGTATAAAAAGCCTAGAAATCCTAGAAACTAAAAATCCTAAAGATAAATCCTAAAACCAAAATCAAAATATATATCCGTTAAAACTGAATAATAATTAAAAATACGTATAATTTTGCCCTCCATCAAAGAGTGACCCTAGGCAAAGTTAAGATAATCTTCGTGGCTGTTTGTAGTTTATTTTCAGTCAATATTATTCTATGTTTTGTAATTTCCAGGAACATTATATGTATTAGAATTTATAGTTAAAGCTTGTATTTTTTCCTAGGTTGCGTCATTTATTTGGCTTAAAGGAAAAAAAGATCCTAGGTTGTATTTAGGGTTTTATTTCTTGTTTACAACGATGTTTTGTGACACTTGTATATGGAATCCAGGTATATTATAAAAGAAAAAAGAAAATTTTCTTTAATTTTACTCTTTGGAATTCCACAAAGCCACTTCTTTCATTGGTATCAGTGCTGTCATATTTTACTGCAATATTCTAGGAATTTTCTTCTAGTTGAGTTAGATTCATGGAAGCCAAAAGTTTTATAGTTGAACTTATTAAATTTGAGAAATTTGATGGGAAGAATTATGCAAGTTGGAAGAGGAAAGTTAGCTACGTCCTCTTCGAAGAAGGACTGAGCCCGATGCTCATGGAGAACCCCCACACTTGCACCAAGAGGGAATATTTATGAAAGTGCATCTCATCCAAGTTTGAGAGCACTGATCCAAGAACTTGAGGCTGCCTATATGATACCAGATTAAAAAGATGCAAGTGTGCCACGTGCTGAATACTATGCCTAGCTCATGGGAATCTTTCATTTCGGTCCTCTCAGCACAAGAGAGCACGTAAAAGCTGGACATGTTTATCACGATGCTTAAATCCGAAGAAGAAAGAAGGATGACTCGTGGTATTCCAACTACAAATGACTCTGTGAACCTGGTAAATCCAAAGCCAACTCTGGTTTGTGCAAGAAAAAGAAGGGCAAGGGAAAAAACAACAATAAGAATAATGAGAATCAAAAGGAGATAATGATCCTAAGAAAAAGAGGGATTGAAGAATACCTAGTGTTATAATTCCATAAGGTTTGGGCACATATCAAAGTACTGCAAGGCAACCAAGAGTGCGAGTCCCAAGGGTGATAGAAGCATGCTTGCGGGGTTGTTGAGACCATGACCCTATGGAAGGGTCGTGGTGTTGCGAGTCAGGGTCCTCTGCCATGTGTCTAATCAAAGAATGGCTTGAGAAACTTTAGGGATGTTGCCTTGGGGGACCATAAAATCTTTAGGGGTGGAAATCAGAAGACTGAGATTTTAGGTATTGGAAATTATGTTCTTCAGCTAGAAAATGGAAAGAGTATGGTCCTAAATGTGATCTAGATATGAGAAAGTGTTTTTTATTTCGGTTTCTATATTGGCTAAGGCATGATATTTCACCATTTTTACTCATAATATGGTGGAAGTGAAAATAGAGAAAGAACTAGTCATGAAGGATCTTCTTGCAGACGGTTTCTTTTCAGTTGCAATAAAGAACTCTATTTCTTATGTCTCTGTGTTATAATAATGATGATGATGCATTCATATGGCATATGATCATAAGTGAATGGAGAGATTAAAGATGGAAGATTACTGAAAAACTTGAAGGGAGACTTAACCAGAGTTTGAGAATCATACGAATGCTCATAAAGCTACTGGCATTTTATAAGTTATCCATAATGATATTTATGGACCTGTGAATGTGCCCACTTAGGGTCGCAAGAGGTACTTTATCACTTTCATGGATGGCCGCTTCCGCTTTATAGGAAAAGTTAGAAGCCCTAGGCCATTTCAAAGAATGTAAAGCTAAAGTCAGAAACCTAAACAAACCAGACAATTAAAGTGCTTAGAGCCTATGGGGGTGGAGAATATTCCTCAAATCTATTTAAAGATTTAAGTATTGAGCATCATGGTATCATACACAATATACTATGTTGTACATTCCTCAACAAAATGGGGTAGCTGAGATGCAATGTGACCTTGGTGGAAATGGTGAGGAGAATGATGGGATGTGCTAAGCTCTCCCTAAATTTGTGGGGGGAAGCATAGTACTAACAGCCGGTTACATTCTTAATCGGACTTCCACAAAGGCTGTCCCACTGCTTCCTCATGAGATTTTCAATTGTCATTCTCCATCCCTTGACCACCTAAGAATGTGGGATGCTCTGCCCATGGCCTAATACCTCATCAAAATAGGACAAAATTAGAACCTAAGATTGTTAAGTGCATCGTCATAGGATACCCACTACATGGTAAGTGAAACCGGTTTTACAAACTTGACATAATGTTGTCTTAGAAAGTAGGGATGCCCATTTCCTTGAGAATGACTTTCTTGAGGGACATGCCACTCGTAAACAAGCCAGTTACTATGTGATAGTGATACGAGTCAGGCCAAGGATCTCAAACCACTTCGTTCTAGGAGAAGTAACCGAATTAGGAGAAGACTTGAATTCTTCACCTTCGTAGGAGAATATTTTGACAGAATTGAAGATGAATCCTTACACGAATCTAGTTCCTACCAAGAAGCGATTACTTGTCCAAAAAAGGCATAATGGGACAAAAGCATGAATGATGAACTTAACTCAATCAAGCAGAACCAAGTTTGGGACTTAGTGAACCTACCTCCTGAGAGAAACCCATAGGCTGCAAGTGGATCTTTAAGAAGAAACTGAACTCGGAAGGGAAATTTAAAACGTATAGAGCTAGATTAGTAGTGAAGGGGTTTACCCAGAAACGAAGATATAGAATATGATGAGACCTTCTCCCCTATAGCTAAATTCCCATCCATCAAGATCCTCATAGCTATAGAAGTCGATTTCAACTTCGAATTCCGCCAAATGGATGTTAAGACTGCATTTCTAAATGGAGAGTTATAAGAAGAAATCTACATGGAACAACCACAAGGCTTCATAGGAAAAGGAAAAAAAAATCTAGTGTATAAACTTAAAAAATCCCTTTATGGCCTAAAGCAAGCATCGAGGCAATAGTACATCAAGTTTTAGGAGACTCTTATTGAAAGCTGGTTTTGTGTCTAACCAAGAGGACTGTATATAGTTAAGGTAAGTGGGAATGATGAATATCATCTCTTTATACGTCGATCACTTGTTTGCTAATAGTTCAATGACTCTTGTATTGGAATCAAAAGCTTTCTTGTCACCACTTCGATATGAAAGATCTTGGAGTGGCTTCATATGTATAGGGAATCAAGATCACCAGAACTAGAAGAGAAAGAGCCATTTAGTTATTTAAGAAGACATACTGCAAGAAAGTACTTGAAATGGAAAACTATCATCCCATATTGAGCCTTATTGATAAGAAGACCAAGCTAAGCCTAGCCATGTGTCCCACAATTCAGAAGAAAAGGAGGCCATGTAGAGAATTCCTTGCAGTGTTGGGTCACTGATGTATGCCATGTTAGGGACACCACCGGAATTTTCATTTGCTAATAGTATGATTATCAAGTTCGAGGGCGATCCAGCCATGGAGTATTGCAAGGCAATTAAAGAGTTCTCCGGTATTTGAAGGGAACTGCTAATCTCGCATACACTTATGGAGGAGGCTCAAACATACAAATATTGGGATACTCAGATGTGAATTATTAGGGATATCCAGATGAGATGAAGTCTACATTCGAATATATCTTCACACTTACCAGTGGAGCTGTTTTTTGGTGCTCAAGGAAACATGACATCATTGCACTCTCGACTATGGAGTCAAAGTATGTCACTTATTGTCTCGTAGTGAAAGAAGTGGTTTGGTTGAAGAAGTACCTGAATCAACTCATATTTGAACTAGTGAAGTGATCGTGTGTAAGGATCTTATGCGATAAGAAGGCAGCGAATTGTGTGGCCAAAGAGCTACGATTTCACAAGAAATCTAGGTACATTGAGACAGAGAATTACCACATTCGCAACGAGATCCGAGCAGCAGAGATTGAAATTGCTTATCTCCCCAAAAGGGTTGTGTTAGTCGATCCTATCAGAAAAGGAATGGTAGCAAATGTATCTGCCAGGCATGTACATGGGATGGGACTAGTGATTCAAAAAGCGGACCTCCTAGTGCCTAGGTGGTCCAGAAGGCTTGGGCGCATTGCCCAGGCCTAGGTGGCCAATCTGGGCGGCAGTCCCTAGGCGGTACGGAACCCGCCTAGGAGGGCGCCAGCGCCCAGCCCAAGGCGACCGCCCAGGGCCTGCGCCCCGCCTAGGTGGGCTTCCCGCCCTAGAGGCTAATTTTTTTTTTTTTTTCAAAGTTGACAAAAGTTGATCAAAACATCACCCATTGATATTAGATTTAATTTTTGATGTTTTATAAATCTATTGGGGGGTTTTTTAGAAGATTTTGAGTCCTTAGAAACATCTTTGACTAGGCATCCTTTTTGGATTCGACTGGGCCGCCCAGGTTTTGGGCACCCTCTTAGGCGCTGAGCGGCCTGGACCTCCCAGGCCGCCTAGGACCCGCCTGGCGCTTTTTGAAACAATGGATGAGACTAAGAAAGAGTGGGAAGTTTCAAAGGTCAAGTGGGAAATGTTGGGGTTGTTTTTGCATTTAAAGCTCGTGAGAGTGTGTAAAAAATGAATTATAACAGATTATACACTTCAGTGTGAATGTGTGTGCTAGTTGATTGACCTAGGGTTTGATAGTCGACTGACCTAAGGTTGGGCAGTCTATGACCTTGATCTTGTCTAAATCCTTTAGCTTGAGGGTCATCCTTTGTTGAGGTTAGAGAGATGCATCGCAATGGTTTGTAAGCTAGGAGAGATTTGTGCCTCTTATGTGCAGATTTGGGTATGTGAGAATGAGGTCTAAATCCTCAACAAATTTCTACATAGCATGTACACCTGACAATTGCATAGCAACCCTACAAAGGGATGTGTACATGTGGACAGATAATCCTAGTGCACTATAGTGATATGTTCGCTCATCTTGCTCTTAAGGGGGTAACCTGTAATCTACATTCCAGGACCTTAGTTTCATTATTGAGTGGCCAACTTTGACGAGCCAATCATGAGCCCCTGCATGAGATTGTGGGTTATGGGTCTTGTTAGGCTGGTTTAAGCAGATAATCGAGAACCATAGTTACTGTTTTCGGTGTAGTGCTCTAACGGTTACTTTCCTTAATGCATTGCAGTGCTCTAACAATTGTTTGGAGAAAGTTTTTATCAACTTAAGAAATGATTCTATGACTTTTAGAAAATTTTAGGAATTTTTAAAATTACTTTCAGTTATTAAAAGCCTTGAAAGGGTGTTTGCGTAATTCCAAAAAATCTCTAGGGCATTATGGGTGCCCATGAGGGGGGGGGGAGCAAAGGCCCAACCTATGGGTGGGGGACATGGGGCGCACATAGCTCACATATCCTAGCATAAGAAGAACGCTCATGTCATTTCATTTTTGTTAAGTATTACGTCTTTTAATAAAAGATGTTTTATTAAAGAAAGAAATCTGATGAAATCCTAAAAAAGATTGTGTCCATATTTTGTGAGAGTAAAGGATATTTACGATTTAAAATATTCTTTCACTCTTTGATTTTTGACCAAATCATTTTGTCTTTGAATTCCTACTATCTCTTTGTGTGAGAACAACAAGTTCTAGTCAAAATAGAAAATGTGTTTTTGATTGGTCTTATCTTAGGTTCACTAGAAGTGGATGTGGGTCAAGGATTCAGGTGATAATGTTCCTGGATTCCTCCCCAAGTCATGATGACTGATTCAAGGGATGGATGGCTCAGATTTGTTTCTCTCACCTCATAAATTACCTAGGAAAGTCCTAGACCTTCTCAGAGGTTATATATTGAGGGTAGACCCCCTTCATTCTTACCATTTGACATTTCTTGGCCTCTCCCCTCCATAGTCCTCTCTCTTTCTCTCTCTCTCTCTCTCGTCCCAATAGGGTGGCATGCTCCACCATTGAGAGTTTGGGGTGACACACCACTGTAGGTTAGATAAGAGGGCCATTCCCAGCCCACCAAGGGAGGTGCCACTTGTGGAATGCCCTTGATAGTTCCAAAAGGGTCTAGAAAAACCCTAGTTTGTTTTATGCTCTTGAAATCCCAAAATCTGAAGAGGGTATTGCCTAAGAAGTTTTCCTACTAAGAGAATTCAATAGGGCCAATAGGAGCAAGAGTGTGCCATCGGTCCCTTAATTAGGTGTAGGGTATACGAAGTCGTAAGGGAGTGATCCTAGCAAAGTCAAGTAAGTCTTCCCAGCTGTTTTTAGTTTATTTTCAGTCTGTATTATTCAATTTATTGTGATTTCTATGAACATTATTATAATTTATAGTTAAAGCTTGTATTTAGTCCTGGATTGAGTCATATTTATTTGACAGTAAAAAGGGAAGATCCTAGGTTGTATTTAGAGTTTTATTTATTGTTTGCAACATTGTTTTGTAGCACTTGTAAGTAGAATTTAGATTATTAATTAAAAAAAAGAATAGAATTTTTTATTTTTCTAGGAGTTGTATATAATAGATTTAAGTATAGTTACGTATAGTATATTATAGTATCCCCAATTAGTTAGAAAAAGGCTTTGACGATGATTAGTATATTATAGTATAATAGTATAATGTACAATAGTATTATAATATTATAATATTATAATATATAGTAGTATATGCTAGTTAAGTGCTCTTGGGGTCTTGATTTTTAGCCAGATGGGGCTTGGTTCTGTAGAATTTATCATTTGATGCGGATTAAGTTTGGATCACGCTCCCATACGTATTGTGATCTAGATCCCTAAATTTGTGAGTGTACAGACCATAATCCTATCCTTGGTAGCATCCTGCTTGTCACAAACCTATGGTACTGCCCCAGGCCTCCGATTTGATTTGATCCCTATAGCATGGTACTCAGAATTCCATATGCTGATATGATGTTCAGTTTAGCACATGCTACTCTTCTTCAGCAAGTTGTACAATCACTTTGTGAATATGGTATAAAAGGCTATTCTCTGGCAAGTATTATTTTGTGCACCAGGACTTATTTTCCTGGATCTTCAGTGACTGATTGCTCATATTTTTCTATTGTTTTTAGCTATACTTACAAGAGTCTCCTAGATGAATGTATTATTGTCTCTACTAATATCGTGCTATTTCTCATTTAATTTTAGTTCAACTGATTTAAGGTTTTAATTTCATGGCTTTATTCATTGGTGGCATACATTTTGTAACTGCTCATATTTTTCGTATTATAATACTGTCTCCTAGATGTATTACTTGCCATCTGATTTGATGTTATGCTGTGCTGAGAATTGATCAAATCTATACCTGATTCATTGTGATGCCACAGTCCAGAGCATCCTTTATTTAGAGCACGGGGTCGTTCTATGCTCAGTGGGCATCGACAGTCATTTGGGGAAGATGGGGATGGCAGCACTTCATCAAGGTGCTCATCAGATAAGAATAATGACCCTTATTGTCCTATGACTTTTCTAAATGAGAGAATTATAAGACTTTTTTGGAGATGATGTAGCTCCGAGCAATATGATGTGCAAGTATCTATGGTGCTTTTCCTGTATGATGCTTTGGCCTTGCCATCCCCATTTTGCTTAGAATATTCTTCATGAGGAAGAATATTAGGTTTTCTTTCCTATTGTTTTCCTCGGTAAAACAAGTATTATGTGGAAAGCAATTAGGGTGTAATTTCTGGCACATCTTTGTTTTACCTTTAAAACTGCATACTAAAATACGTTTTCTTTTTTGGATAATAATCCATTAAACAAAAAAACAGTACTGACTTTAAAAAAAGCGCATTACCAAAACAGTTTGGGAATTAGTGTGACGCGCCAAAGATCCCTTATTCCCAGGCCGTAACTTATTATAATTGTATGGGGCAAAACTGATTTACTCTTGAACTTTCTTCTGTGCACATGGATATACATGGTCCTCTAATTGTTTCCCAAGCGTCGGGCTAAGGAGTCCCATTCTGATCCACGTAAATATATGCAGCAAGTCTCCTTGGATGATACTTCAGCATGACTACTTGTCAGTAGTTTAAATCAGTCGGCATGAATATCCTTGACCATGCTAAGCCTACAATTTCCAAAAGTCTCCAAGAACACTAAACAACTTCCCCTTTCTCAAATACATGGAACACATCAGTAGCCAGCCATTCATAGGTTGACACAAGAGTGATGTTTTAGATACCTCTAGGAGGGACACTTATATTAGTAACTGCAGATTTCGTCCTCGGAAGACTTCAGATTATTGTCGTCCATGAATCCTGAAATTCTCTCTTTGCTTCAAGCATATTTACCATATTTCATGGTCTACAACAAATCTAGCTAGTCAGGCATAACGCATACAACATCAAACATGTTATGGATTCTTCCCATACCTTATTTTAGTTGGCCTTGAGATGATTAGTTATTTTGTCTCTATTTGTCTGTGCGTGGTGCAACTTGATGTATACTTGTGCTTTGATTATTAACCTTGTTACTCATCAAAAGAAAATAATATCATTAGCCATTCATGATGCTTTTTGTCTTTAACCATTGTTTTTTCTTATTACTAACTCTTGAACTACCCCCCAAAATAAAAAGGAGTTAACTATTCTTCATTTTCCCTTTGAATTACACTCACATTTACCTTCGTAAGGCCTGTACTCTGGACACCTGTCCAAATCATAATTACAATTTTTACATTATAGCGAAGATCCTGATAATGTTTATGCCCTCCTGCTGTCGCTTCTGCATATTGAAAGATTTGGTTGTTTGTGATGAATTGTAAATTCAAACATTGTGAAAAATAAAACCTTTGCCATAGTTATTAGAAAGTAAAAATATTAGTTTAAGGAATTTTTTTGTTTGGAAGCTCTGATGCTTCTATCTTCAATATTTTGGTCCATAAATCGTACATGATGTTCCGTTCCTCTTTAATCCAAATAGGTCAGCAGTTTTTCTGTCATGTCTGAGGTCAATCTTATATATCACCCTTCACACCAAATCTTATTCTTTATATGAATAGCTAGACTCAAGCTTGGGTTTGTTTGTCAGGGGTTTTCATGTTGTCAAAATCTCTCCTTGTTATTTGTCTGTCTCCATTTTTTCTGATCAGCTACTGATTGTGTAAATAACAGAAAGTGTCCTTCAGCATGAGTTAGGTTGCATCTTTTGATAGTCCTGGGGTATTTAGGTTTTGAGAAGAAATTCATAATGCTGTAGTCTGAGGATTACTATATGTGTTGGCCTCTGCTTGTTTTTTTCTTGATGGTCTTCATTATTTGCTCAGAATCTTGCTGACAATGCGTTCTACCATGCCATTTAGTATTTACTGCTTGAACTCCTTTTTTTCTTTGTTTCCTTCATCACTTGGTTCCTTATGCAGGAATATTCTGCTCTTTTCTTCTCGTTTTCTCCAAGAGATTTCTGATGCAAGCAGATACTTTTAAAAATTCTTGTACATGTAACTCAATTATATCTCGTTTCTTTGCACATTATGCATGGTTATTACCTATCATATTAGACAGTGAAAGATATTTATTGATGATGATACATGGGTATAGCAAGAAATGGCAAAAACACATGATTGGGCACTACCATTTGCGTGCACTGCTTTTTGAAGTTCTATTTAAAATTATGATTGAGCGTGGATGTGCTTTTGTGGCCTTCTTAGTGCTGGAGACTTGTGAATAATTTTGACTCTTTACCTGGTCTGGTCATCAGTTCGTACAATGAATTCTGGTTTTTGTGTCACACTATGTTGACCTATGTTTTTTGAAAACTACTATGTTCACCTATTTTTGGCCAATGACTTTCTTTGTCTTTTACTTTCTAAATCTTTGATCAACCTGGCTAAACACATTTCTTAATACCACATGTATAGAATCACAACTTTTAGGTTGTAGACTTCTACTTTTAGAATTTGTCATATCTTATGATATGGTGTTTTCAGTTTTGTTGATTACTGCTTTGGAATGTTTCTTAGAATGGTCATATCTCTGATAACTCTGGATTGAATACTATGACTAGAGACATGTTTCATCTTGATGTGACAACTTTTTCAGGTCTGATGGAGCATCAACATCAGATGCACGACGGATAAGAAGGCGAAGTATTAGCATTACTCCTGAGATCAGTGATGACATTGTTAGGTTGATATTTCCTCCAAACCATGTGTATTTGTTCTCATTCTATCTGTAGTTAGTGGTCAACTTTGTTTGGCATATGGAATATTCTTGCTCTTTCTACTAGGTATGCTTATTGTTGGGATAATGTGTGAGAGGAGAGCTCATGATTATATGTGGAGATTTTTTTTTTCTTCTAATTCTAGTACATTTTGTTATTTTCTGAGCTGTAGTTGTTCGGGGATGCTTTACCCATTTATGTTGGCTTCTGCGTGTTTATGAAACTTCTGGATTGTTTCTGGTTGTTCTGTTCATGTGTTTTTCATGTGTTTTGATCATATGTACATATATAATCTCCTTTTTCATATGACCTCATATATGTTCAGGCATTTCATATATGTCAGGCAATGTCTTGGCCATTGTTACCTGTTAGACTGTGTGTAGTGTGTAGATGTCACAGTTCATCAGTGAAATGTGGTCAGAATTTCATGTATTTTTTTTTACTATATTGACATTGTATTAGAGGGACTAATCTCAGAACTTGGTTTTAAGTAGAATAAAGCATGCAGAACTACAAACTTGTTATTCATGAGTCGTTGAACAATGTTGGAAAACTTGTGTCTTGTTTGCATCCTAAAAATCCCAACTATTGTCAAAATATAAGTCATAATAATAAGGAAACTGGTTTCCTTTGGGAGCTCTAGAGAAATATAACTGAACCCCTGAAAAATGTTGAAACAAGACTCAAGGACCTGAGAGATGGAATTTCTTGAATTAATCAAGTTATATGAGACAAAGATACATTTTCCCATTATCTTACTCAAATACAATCTTCCCCATTTTCTCGTTGAACATCAATACCTGTTTAGAGAATGGTTTCGCCTCTTCATCTTGATTCTCCAAAGATACTGGGTTCTTTATTCTCCACGCACAGTTTATATTTGTCCTTTGTACCCCATTGTATGAATTGACCACAGTATTACATGTGAGCACAATACCTTCATGAATATTTGAAATGACACTTGTGTCCTCCATAGAGTGAAAAGAATGATGTGAAGTACATGGGTATGTCATAACGTCCTTGACGCATGATGACTACATGTCCTATTTGGCTGAAATACTATAGTCACATGCTTGTAAAAATATAGAACTATGAATTTCATACATATTAGTGGTGTGAACGTGGGTTTAGCATCAGTTTGCTGACAGTATATATTTGAACGTGTGCTCCATGTCATGGAAAATTGGGAAGATGTTTGCATCTTGGGCTTTCTGAAGGTATGCAAGGGAGAGGAAGAATTGCCCTAACCTAACCCCCCCCCCCTTTTTATTTTTTTCACCTTTGTCCATTTTTTGATAAGTAACATTCTCTTAGTAGGGATTATGTGTACATCAAGTTGCATATAAAAGAGTACATAAAAACAGCGACATAGACATCAAGAAGAAAGCAAAAGGGGAAATGGGATATAGTGGAGGACTAAGGAGAGAAGTTATAGGCACATGTAAGGAACTCAATCCCTCTCATTCCTCAGCAAGGCCATTTTTCATCTCATTGGCTTCTCTATATGTGTGTGAACATGCAGCCGATGATTTCACTTGGGGTGAGAATGTTACTTATCAAAGTACCATGGAAAGGGGAACGCTCACTATACTAAATATATAACTATACTGAACATTCTAAGGGTCCTCTTCCGCTCCATTAGCTCGATCCCGTACTCTGTGACACATGGTCTTGATTCCAAGCGATTACTTAATACTTGGAATTCGATTCAGGAAATTGAGGAACTTGATTCCATGTAAATGGGAACTAGATCCCCATTCCAGAAAGCATGGTTCTATGATCAAGCGGAACCATGATTCCACCAACTCGGAACCGAGTATCCTATACTTTGGGAGCGAGTTTCACCAGCAAAGTTTTGTGGTTCGTATACAATGGAGTGTGGATTTCCAATTTTTTATGACCTGAAAACGTTCTGAATGCCATAATGTCCTACGTACTATGCAGTACAAACCTATGCACACCTTTTCAAATGTGACTTGCGTCTAATTTCAAAGAAAGGCAACAACAGTGGGCTAGGAGAGAGGAGGAAGGTGGAAGGAGGTACAATAGTTAGTCGCTTCGCGGTTATATTGAGAAGTGAGGTTCTGGTCAATACGCTTAACTTCCTTGGGGTTAGTTCATTGGGTCATGTCCACCTCCTGAAGGACTTCTATCGCTCAAGTGTTGGTAAACCTATGCGAGCTAGTCGTGGGTTGCCTTATGGGTAACTTGGAGAGCCATTGGAAAAATTATATACGGCAATGTCTTTCCCTTTTTTTTTTTGATTTGCAAAGGAGATCATAGCCTATCACCATATTTATTTTTTCGTAAACAATGTATCGCAACAGTCTTGGATTTGTGAATTTGGAAAAAAGTTGAACATATTATTCATTGGAATTCACTCCCACATTCCAATATAGGAGAAAGTGAACTTCAAGGACCTCGATCCTAATAGCTGCAGAATGAGATCCCATTTAGTAAGAAACTCGCTTCTGAGTAGATATGCAACGTGCTCCCTGAAAGTCAGGGATCTTGATCCCCTTCCTTAGCCATGTACGGATCTCATTCCCCTGATTGTGGAACTTTGAGCCTACCTCGCTCCACGCTGCCACTCCCGATCCCAGATCTCCTCCGGCTCCCGTTCTGGGTAATTATGGTCATAACTTACATAACCTTCCTTGATAAAGTGACATTCAATCTCACTTTTATCTGTTCACTCCTGAAATATGATTATTGGCGATTTTAAAAGGCACTTTGATTATACTTTAGAGTGGGTAGTGGGGATAAAAATCCTTATATCCAAGAAACTTGTGCATTTCCCTATCTCACTACAAATAGCGCACTTGTCTGTATATTTCCTTTTAATGCTTGAGTGAGAATTTTTATCTTCTTGGTTTTCTATGTCACTAAGGAAGTTCACAAAAACACAACAAATTTTGGTACATTATTCACGTGGCTGTGATTGCCCTTGGTAGAGATGAAATCTTTCCTGGATTTCTTCAATGATAAAGGGAAATCATCCAAATCAGCACTGGGATGTGCACAGCCTTCATCACCCTCACTCCCAAAATCAAGGGACCCAAGGGTATAAATGATTTTCATCCCATTAGTTTAATAGGTATCCTTTTTATAAGGTTATGTTTGAAATTCTTTATGCCTCTATCCTTGACTTACTCAATTATATGAGTGTCTTCCACTGCATCATCCAACTTGGCATTTGGTTCGTTAACTCAATCCCACTACCTTTCCAAACCTAATCTTACTAGAGTGGCCTTCTGATATTTGAGTATGAAAAATGTTTGTAAGCAACCGAGAGAAATCCAGCAACATTACTTTCCATCTATCACCTAGCACTTTTGTGATGAACCTTTAATCTATACTTACCTGTCAGCTTGCTTAAATCCAGCGTGCACTTGAACTTGGCAACTAACTCAGTCAGCTAGTTTTTCAAATTTTTGTTTGAACTACTAAAAGAACAAGGTGTCCATCGTAGGAATTAATCTAGCACTTCGCCTAAGTTATACCGCGATGTAGTACAGTGTAAGATGACACCCGATAGTCAAAATGAGATAGAACATTATATTTAAGGAAAAACTTGGATATAACCTGAGTTTTTAATATATAAAACTTTCCCACTTGACTACTCCATCTGACTAGGATGAGGTTTCTTGTGTCCAAAATGAGTTTTTATTCACTGTTAAAGCCATTCAGCACTCCATCATTGTTTTCTGTATTCACCGGCCGCTCATCTTGAAAGGTATCTTTCATTCACATTAATGGGATCTAGGATGGTGGAGGGCCCAGTAAATCAGTTTAGCTCCTCTAGTTTCCACTTATTAATATTAAAGAAGTCCATTTTACATAGTGATATTGAAAAAGAAAGTCATACCAATGCCTCTGCGAAGCGAGGAATTTCATTCGAAAAAGAGCCATGTTAAGACCACTGCTCAATTGATACTGTTTCAAGATAGTGATATTTACATCACTTCTTTTCTATTTTTATTCCATTTTACTTCGCTTGGCTCTCTGTCAGGTTAGAGTTGACCATCTTTCTTTCATTCATTCATTAGTGAATCATGCTTGGAGCTTTGGGTTTTTTAGAGACAAAGTCATCCCTCTTATGTCCGTTGCAATAGATGGTAGAAGGTTGCTAGGGACGTTTTTAGAGAACCCAGGGTTTTTATCTTCTCAAAATAAGCAAAAGAGATCCAAAAACCTTTCGGGAGTTCTCCATATGTTTAGTAACATTCTTCTTTTAGAGAAGTATGTGTTGAAACCGCTTAAGAAAGGTTTTTGTTTGACCTTTTTCCATAGCTTTTTGACTTGGTTAAATGTTGTAAGTTAATAGCTTTAACATTACAGGCTTCTAGGTAAGTTTAGTACATATGTCCTCTAAAAACTTTTGGTATTAGACAAATCTTAAATGCTTGTTTGTATGATTGCATCACTTGATGTTATCCACTTATATGAGATCTTGTTTCACTTAATTTTCTAGTTTGTGACGTGCAGAGCTGTAAGGGCAATGAATGAAACACTTAAGCAGAATCGCCTTTTGAACGAGCAAGGAAATGAAGATTCAGGTGGTCAGCTGTCAGATGCCAAAATTAGCTCTAGTGATCAACGAGAAAGTGTATGCTCCTCTTCTTCGCAATTTTAAGCTAGCTGTTTTGAGTATATCCTCTAAAATATTTTCTGCATAGTTGTTTTCAGCATATTTTGGGAGTACTAAGCCATCTATAAATAGATCTAGCTTTCCTGGAATAAATTTATTTTTCTCCTTTTCCACTGGGTAAGCGATTGGAAAGGCATGGGTATGTGCAACTAGGTGGTTGAGACATAGAGCTCTGTACCACCTGTTGGCTGACAAATGACCTTTTTCTTCTTTTGGAGAATAGGTGACTCTGTTATGTCAGCAGGCTAGTTAAAAATTTGGCCTAGTATTTCTTAAAAAGTCAAAATGTAACTAATTTCTATTATTATCACTAGGTTGATTAATATTCATAACATATTGGCCCGTCATACTGAATGTTAGTTTTTGGGATGTTTGTCCACTTTCTGACCTCAGCATCTTCCTGGTTTTCCGAATTTTTTTGATGGACTAAAGGTTGGTTTTCATTGAGAGTGAGATCACCTAGGGTATTATTCCCTTTTGGTTATTTGATTAATGAGCAGTGGAAACACCTAAACATTCTTATATTATTTGGTTGTGTTCGAGTGTTCTTGAAATATTGGTGTCAAGCATTTGAGTCTTTTAATTGATTAATATAAGTTAATTATTAGGGCCTCCCTTTTTGAACACATCCTTGTTATGAATTGATATGCACCTCTTGGGGTTGAGCTTGTTAAATCATCCCACTAATGGATCCCATGTCCAGCTTGTTATTAGAGCAAAGCAGTGTACTATTCAGGTCAAGGCTTGATTTGAAGCACCTTAGATGTTTCACATATATCAACTTGCAGGTTTACATAGTAAATTTCTTGTGTGGGTGATCGAGATTTGGTTCTATCCAGTTGTTGGTGTTGGCTGCTTCTCGAAGGCATAACTTTTCACCTGTTTTCCTGCTTGGGGTGATCCAAATCCCAAATCATTGGTCTCTCTTCAAGTTCTATGATTCTTTGTTTCTCTTTTTTTTTTAGTGAGAAATAGTTGACTTTATAGAAGTAGTATAGAGTTCCATGACTCTTAATTCTATGGATTTTCCCCGGCCCGAGTTCTTCTAGCTTCTCATCATGTTTGAAAGTCTACCTAGAAAATTAAGTGTAAAAAATTGTATTTAAAAATTAATTAATATGCATTTTACTGATTTTATGAAGGGACAAAGTTTTTTAGGTTCTACCTCGAAATAAGATCTGTAGTTTCCTCATAATGGTTGATGGCGTCTACTTCCTCTTTGTAAGAATACTTTTTTTGTAATAGGATGCATGATTTCGTATATGTAAAGGTTACGTAGTTCCTAAGTTTTGGAAGTTGGTTTGTTAGGCAAGTCTAGGATTAATTGGAGTCTATGCCAGGGTAGGATTAGGCATCTTGAAACTCTATATATGCAGATGCAGAACTATGGCCAGAGTTGATTTAGTTGAGAATGAAGTTTGCTTTTTCTTGCTAGATTCGATTCATTATGAGGTGATGCCTCATTTTATGGTGTTGATTCCATGAATCCTTAGTCTTGCTTATTTTTATGCTAAACAAAGCCAAGGAACTTCTAATTGTGCATGGTTCTGATGGCATGCATCTTTGGAGCCGTCTTCTTTCTTCTCTGCCCCTTCCCACTTGTCTCCTACGCTGCCCCATCACAGTAGAAATCCTTGTAAGTTTTTCCAATTCTTTAGCCTCCAATTCCAAATTATCCTCACCCCCCAACCTTCTAACCTACACCCCTACTCTACTGCCCTAAAATTTCCCTATTCGAACCCTAGACTCCTCGATAAACTCCTCCTCAAATCTTCATATTATCTCCTCTTTGCTGGTCCGATAAATGTGATGTAGGAGAACTTGAAGAAACCAAGAAAAATCAACAAGAAGCACACAATTTGGAGAAACTCTAGGGTTTACTCCCACCTAGGGCTCAATCCTTAGGCTTCTTTTACAAGACAAAGCCTTTCTTTCCTTAGAGAGGAATACATGAATGGCTTTCTAGCCCATCCATGCCCTTATTTATATTAAAAATTATTGTTTTGGACAATATTTGTCCATACAATTTAAGTTTTGACCAAAAGGTCCTAACTTAAATATAACTTGAAACTAAAATCCCTAATTTTAATTAAAATATCTAAAAAGTCCCTAAATGGTCCAGCAATGAAATAAATAAATAAAAGGGAAAATATCTCCTTATCCCCTTTCTTTGACTTCTATATCTCATGAGACTCAAAGATTGAAAATATTACTTGTAAGCAAAGGGCCTCCATCTTTTCTATATTGCCATCCCCTGGATCCCGTTGACCATGAATTTTTGACCCAAAGAAACACTAAAATAACTCCAAAAAATTTTCTTTTTCGTTAACGTTCTCTCTCTCAAATCACTGTCTTTCTCTCTCAACTCCATCTCTCTTTAAAACCCAAAGTTGCAAAGAAGTTCCTCTCTACATCGTCTCTCTCTCTCTAAAAATTATCTCCCCTCTTTAGAAAGAGGAGAGAGTGACGATGTAGAGAAGGGAACTTCTCTGCAACTTGGTAAGTCTTTTGACGGAGGAGTAAAGCAGGTTTATCCAAGGGAGTAAATGAACATTGTACTCCCGTTGTAGTAAAATATCACTTTTGTTTTGGTGCCTGTTGCTCTCTCGGTCTCCCTCCATTTTTTATGCCCTTTCCCCTGTATCTGTCTATCGCTACTAGGTTCAAGTAGGCGAAGCAGCATCAAGGCGCTGCTTTCTCTCTCTTGCATCACCTCTAATGGCAGAATATAGTGTTGAGACAGTAGAGGGATTGAAGGCCCTTCTCTCCTCTTCTTCAGAGGGGGACAAAGCTCGAGCTTACACATGCCTTTTTCACCTACAAGAACAAAGCGTTGATAATCTTCATGCAAACCAAATCCTCTCTCAACAATCTCTGTAGCTTCTCCCTCTAATGAAAGTAGACATTTTCAACACTGATGAAGAGATGCATGTTTCCTCCTCCTTTACCTCTCTTTCACAGAGCTTTAGGTTTTAGAAAGAGGGGAACTTCTCTGCAACTTTGGGTTTTAGAGAGAGAGATGGAGTTGAGAGAGAGACGGTGATTTGAGAGAGAGAGAGAGATGGAGTTGAGAGAGAGACGGTGATTTGAGAGAGAGAACGTTCATGCAAATGAAAAAAATTTGGAGAGGGTGTCATTTTAGTGTTTTTTTGGGTAAAAAATTCATGGTCAAAGGGGTCCAAGGGGTTAATGGAGGCCTTTTGTTTACATGTAATATTTTCAATCCTTGGGTCTCATGAGTTATAAAAGTCAAAATAGGGGATAAGGAGATATTTTCCCTAAATAAAAAACATCCAAAATAGCCTTAGAAACTAAAAAAAACCAAGACTATTTTTTGCTCGTCTTGTTCTTCTTGGAACCCTTCATAGGGTTTTCATCCTCTAAATATGAGTGAAAATTAGGAGGAATGTGTCGCTCCCATAGAAGATACTCATGGCTTTGATCTCTATCATTCTCCCTGGGTTGAGGAGAACTGACCCTCGAGTTCACATCTTCATCTTCATGCACCTCCATACCATGATACTTTGACAGATCAACAATGTTGAATATGTCTGAAGTCTCTATGTGTGAAGGTAAAGCGACCTTGTAAGCATTGCTGCCCATATTCTTCAAAATCTTGAATGGTCCTGCCTTGCGATCATTCAGCTTGCTGTATTTTCCACTAGATGTCATTCCTTCCTGAGATACACCATTACTTAGTCTCCGACATTAAACTCCTTGAAACGACGATGCTTGTTTACTGCTTCCTTGTGTTTGGCTGTATTGGCTTCTAGACTAGGGTGCACTTGTTCATGCATTCCTTTCATTTGTTCAACCAAGTCCTCAATAATCACATGACCCTCCCCATTTACCTGGGCAGGAACCAAGTCAAGCGAATGTATAGGGTTTTTCCCATATACCACCTCGAAAGGACTCTTACCAGTAGATCTATTGCAAACACTATTTTAGGCAAATTCAGCTTGAGGCAGTGCTAGGTTCCATTGTTTGTTCTTTTCCCTCACAATACTTCTCAAAAGATTGCCAAGGGTACGGTTTACCACTTCAGTCTGGTCGTCTGTCTGCGGATGATAAGCGCTACTAAACTGTAACTGAGTGCTCACCTTCTTCCACAAAGTTCCCCAAAAATGGCTGAGAAACTTTGTGTCCCAATCTAAAGTTATCGTCTTTAGAACACCATGCAACCTCAGCACCTCTTTGAAGTACAAGTTAACAACATGTGTGGCATCCAGAGTCTTCTTTCAAGTTATAAAATGAGCCATCTTTGAGAATCTATCCACCACCACGAATATAGAATCCATAACTCTTTGAGTCCTTGGAAGTCCCAAAATAAAGTCCATGCTAACATCCTCCCAAGGTGCATTAGGAATAGGAAGTGGAGAATAAAGTCTGGTATTTTGTCATTGCCCCTTAGCCAGTTGATATGTATGACTCCTCTCAACGAACTGCTTAACATCTCTCTTTAATTTTGGCCAGTAGTACTTAGACTCCATCAATATTATGGTTTGTCTCGACCAAAATGTCCACCAAGATGTCCCCCATGAAGATCTGCTATTAGGGTTTCTCTAAGGGAACCTGTCGGAATACAAAGGCAGTTTCCTTTGAAGAGAAATCCATCTTGAATAATAAAATCCCCAACAACTCCACTGCAACACTGGTCGCATATCTTCCTCAAGTCATTATCATAAAGATCCTTCATAAACTCGAACCCAGTAATAACAGTTGCCATGGTAGTTAATAGAGTCGACTTCTACTCCAAGCGTTTGCCACTATGTTCTGACTACCTGCCTTATGCCGAATAGCAAAAGTGAACTCCTGCAAATAGGATACCCCTCGAGCATGCCACTAATTTAGTTTATGTTGCCCATTAATATACTTCAATGCTTCGTGACCTGAGAACAAAATAAATTCCCTTTGAATCAGGTAATGCCGTCAATGCCTTAAGGCTTGCATAATAGCATAAAACTCCACATCATAAGTAGAATAGCGTCGGCAGGTGTCATTCAACTTCTCACTGAAGAAGGCAATAGGGCGACCGTCTTGGCTCAACACTGCACTAATTCCAACATGTGAAGCATCACAATCCAACTCGAAGACTTTTTCAAAGTCTGGAAGAGCTAACACGGGCGCTTCAGTCGTCTTCTGCTTTACCAATTGGAAACTTTTCTCAGCTTCAGCAGTCCATACGAATCCCTCCTTCAGACAATCTTTGATAGGTGCTATGATGAAACTAAAGCCTCTGATAAGCCTCATGTAGAAAGTAGCCAACCCATGAAAACTGCGAACATCATGAACTGTAGTAGGAGTAGGCCAATCCCTGATAGTTGCTACCTTCCTTTGGTCTCCCTTAGCTGAAAGAACATAGCCAAGAAAGATGAGCTGAATTCACACTTTTTATGGTTTCAAATACAATTGTTGTTCCCGTATCAAACACCAACCGTAAGTGCTCCATATGCGCCGGTTCACCAATGTAGTACACTAGAATATCATCAAAGTATACCCCCATGAATTTTCCAATAAAAGGCTTGAACTCGTGATTCATCCCTCTCATACAAGTATTGGGCGCATTAGAGAGGCCAAATGGCATCACCAACCACTCATAAAGGCCCTCTCGTGTTTTGAATGCAGTCTTCTACTCATCTCCAGATCGAATACGGATTTGATGGTACCCACTCCTTAAATCTATCTTTGGAAACACATTAGCATCGACCAACATATCTAACATATCATTTAGGCGCGAAATTGGGAAGCGGTACTTGATTAATGGACCTACTATCCACACATATGTGCCAAGTCCCATCCTTTTTAGGCGTCAACAAGGCCGGGACAGCACAAGGGCTCATGCTCTCTCATATGAATGCCTTCTGTAGAAGTTCTGCGACCTGTCTCTACAACTCATCATGTTCCTTTGGGTTCATTCTATATGCAGCCTTGTTTGGTAGGCTAGACCCGGGAACGAGGTCTATGTGATGTTGGATGTCCCTCATGGGTGGTAAAACCTCTGGTAGCTCATTTGGAGTGACAACACTATAGTAATTGTGGGGGAACCGAACTAATAGGCTGCTCCTCCACTTGGGCCACTGCAAACACTATCCTCGACTCCTCCAGTTCCTCCATAAACTCAGCCAAAGAAGGCTAGGACACCCTTCGTCAGATTTGGATGCACGTTCTTTCTTAGATGGATCTAAACCCACTTTTATCCCATCTTTGACAAAGCGAATAAGTGTTTTTAAATCCATCTTGTATGGTATGTCTATCATACTGTCATGGTCTACCCAATAATAAATGACATGCATCCATAGGCACAACATTAGAAAAAGAAACTAATAGAGTTTAGAAACTGTTACCTCATTTCCCCTTTTGAACCAAGCTATCATGTATGGTTCTGGATGGGTCTCTGTATTCAACTTCAGCTTGTCTACCATCTCCTGAGAAACAATATTTTCACAGCTGCCTCCATCAATGATAAGATTGCAATCCTTTAGGCCGTGCATCGAGTGTGGAAAATATTAGTACACAACCAATCTGCCTCATCTACCACATAGGGTCCCTATCAAAAGATAGTTTGCTGTCCTCCTCGAAAACCTCCTCAGTAAGGGCCACAAATTTTCTATTCGGGCACTGAGAAGAGACATGGCTAATCTCTGAACAGTTAATGCATTTTATAGTGCTATTGTTTCAGCGATTTCGACGAGTAGAACCAGCCCCATTACCCACAGTTTCCTGCTGTTTGGACGAGCCAGCAGCCCGTGAGGACTGTCCACCCACTAAATTTCCACCTTTTCTCTTAAAATCGCTTCCACGGCTGCTTGAGCTACCCTCGCTTGTAGCGCACCTTGATGATGGACCACTCAATTGAGCTTCAACCTTAACTGCGAGGTTGTAAGCCTCATCTAAGGTCCAATAGCATTGTAAAATCACCACATCTTGTATAGATGATCTTAGCCCACCAACATATTGAGCTAAGGACTGTTCTTCCTTTGCAACCACATTACTTTTAGCTATCAACTCATGAAATTCATCGGTATACTCCTCTACACCCTTTTCACCTTGATGAAGATTATTCATGTTGTGGTAGAGGGATTGTAAATAATTTTCAGGCAAATATTTTTCTTTTAATTTATTTTTCATCTTCTCCCATGTATTAATTTTAGGCTTTTCAACCTCTCTCTTCTAGCCCTAAGTTTTTCCCACCATGCCGAAGCACATTTGTTCAATTTTATGGCAATAATTTTTACCTTTTTATTTTCAGGTACCTCCTTATAATAAAAAACTGTTTCTACTGTATTTAACCAATCTATAACTCCTCGAGTTGAGGCTTACCGTCAAAATCAGGTATATCCACCTTCAAATCGACATCCCTAGAGTGATGCATGCCATTCTAGGTCACCGGTTGCTATCCTCATCACTCGACTCCACACACGGAGTGCGATGGTGAAAAAGGTTGTATTCGAGATGCTCTTGGGCTGAAAGATCACAGTCTTGCCCATTATTGAGGGTTGCGAATTGTTGTGTCAACTACTGAACTTGTCTTTCAAGTTCCTCAATTCTCTTATCTCTAGGATCACGCAGCGGGTCCACGAAAATACCCTTTCTACCCCTTCTCGCCGCCATGGGTTCGCCGAAATCACAAACCCTAAGCAATTTATCAGCAAAAAAGGACGGAAATCGGCAAGATCTAGGTTGTTTTTGGCAGATCTTTGGCCAAAATCAGCAAACCCTAGGCCCACTTGTAACTTCCCCTCTTTGTGGTTGATATCGGGCACAATAAATCCATGCTACAGTGACGTTTGTACAGTGATACAATGCTGTCCATACACGGATACAGTAATTTCGTACACTGCTACAGTACTTTGTGTAGCTCGTGAGCTCTGATACCTTTTGATGTAGGAGAACTTGAAGAAACCAAGAAAAATCAGCAAGAAACACATAATTTTGCCCTAGGGTTTACTCCTACTTAGGGCTCAATCCTTAGGTTTCTTTTACAAGACAAAGTCTTTCGTTTTTTAAAGAGGAATACATGAATGACTCTCCAGCCCATCCATGCCCTTATTTATATTTAAAATTATTTTTTTGGATAATATTTGTCCATAAAATTTAACTTTTGACCAAAAGATCCTAACTTAAATATAACTTGAAACTAAACTCCCTAACTTTAATTAAAATATCTAAAAAGTCCTTAACTGGTCCAGCAATGAAATAAATAAATAAATAAATTCTAAAATAGCCTTAAAAGCTAATAAAATACCAAAACTATTTCTTGCTCTTCTTGTTCTTCTTGGAAGCCCTCCTAGGGTTTTCATCGTTCAAATATGAGTGAAAATTAAGAGGAATATGTCGCTCCCATAGAAAATACTCATGGTTACTTGTGCTTTGATCTCCATCAAAAATCCAACAACACCATCCCATTATCCAGGCTGCTCTCGTTCCTTTACCCATATATCATTAATCTAACTTATCACCTCAAAATTGTCTTTTCCAAAACCTAACATCAAACTCCCAAACCCATCATCTTTCTTGCCTGTCACAACCGTGTCCCTCTTGTATTTGTAAAAGCAACCACATCATCTAAATCCTAGATGCATTTTCAACCTTGAAATTTTGCTTTAAAGCTCAGAAGATCAGAACTTTTCTGGACTGCTAATGCAGTAGGGTATTCTCAAATTTATGCCCTGAAACCTGACTTCTTCTAAGCCCACATTGCATGTTGTGCTTGTGTAAGGCGCAAGACTCCTTGGTCCGATATGAGTTGCATTTGCATTTGTGCCAGGGACATCATTATTATACTGAAAGAAATGGATTCGAACTCAGGTGGCCGAATATGTGTAATTGAAGAGAGAATGTAATTTTATTGGTGCAGCATGTGTGGTGCGAATAATATCAAAAGGTGTGTTTTGGGATGCAATGGGGTATGTGGTAAATTGTTTTCTTGATAGTTCCGAGATCCCAGAACTAGAAGTAGTTTCAATATCGACTAATTCTTTGTACCATGCATGTGAGCTGGTATTTTATTACCTGAAGTTATGTTTAAAGTATTTGGGGGCACATTAGGGCACATTGGGTACATTGGGCATGCTATATTATGGGGCATGGGGTCCACATTGCCACCCTATGGGTGGTGCACCCCACCTCCTCTAAACTTTCTTAAATTGAAAAATGACAATTATGCTTTATGTTGACTTGATATTTTAAGAAACCTTTTGTGTAGAGATTTTGATTGATTTCAAAATAAGAATGTGTAAGAAATTAGTTGTGATTGATTTCAAAATAAGAATGTATAAGAAATTTATTGTGATTGATTTATTACTTTCATTTCTTTTTCTTCGATCAACATGTACCTCTTCAAATCAAACTCAAAATCCTTGAATAGGGGATATTTGCGTTTGATCCAGATGCGCCATTGGTCTTGGGAAACAATAAGGGGTTTAAGAAGTCCTAAGGGGTGACCTTAAACAGAAAACCTATTTGCTCTTTTCGACTTCAGAAATCCGCTGTGTTCAAGGCCGCAGTTTTCTTTGTTTCAACGACTTTCCCTGGTGCAGTGTATGCCTGATTTCTTTGGTTGTGAGTGTATTGTTCCTGTAAAATCTCAGAGAATTACCATGGATAGTTTGGGGGATATGGAGGTTAAGTACGAAGGTGCCCTGGCTATTTTGTACAGAATCCTACCTTCCATGACACTGATTTTGTGTATACTTTCATGGCTGTCTTGAACTTGGCAGCAAAGCTAGCCTAGGGTGTTGTTTTCTTTTCTTTTTTGTATTTATCAGAGGAGAAAAGGGGATTGTACATTCAAGGTTTTGTGTGTGATAAGGGCAAATAAAAAAAGGACGCTGAAAATTTTTGAAATACAAATCCTAGTGTGCACCAACCACACAAACAACAATAACCATATTTATAGCGAAAGAATTCATGAAAGTGAGCAAACTTTAATCATAAGCCTTCTAACATAGGTTCTACAGAAAAGTGTACTGGTAAACATGAAAGGTTGTAAGTACGGAAAGTTATGGCTTGTAAAGGTATTATGGGTTTGAAAGCGGTAATAATAATACCTGAGAAGTAATTGAAATGTGTGCATGTGTGTGCTTCCTGTTGATGGCAGCAAGCACAAGGGATGCACTTTGGTGTTTCAATTCGGGGTCTAAGGTCCTTGTGTTGAACACCAAAGATGGGCACTTGGGAAGTATATGTATTTATGACATCTCATTTAAATGCTCAGTGTGGGAGGTATTTGATTTCCCTCCTAGTAAAGTCAATGGTCATGAGGCTATCATATGAAAAGATATTGACTATGGGTGATGAAGTGGGAATTTAGGGTTGGGTCTTTTTGTTAGTCAACTAGCAAGTTTTTTATTTGGAGATCTTTTTAAGTTACTTTTGTGTTGGTTAAAAATTTTTGGATTTTCTTAAGACTCGTAACAATCTGTGTTGTATGGGACTCGGATGTGTAAATAGAGAAATTTGAGATAGAGGGGATTTTTGGTAAACGAGCTTTTTCCTAAATGTTATATTCCTGTATGGGCATCTTTTTGAAAAATTAGTAGAAGAAATGCAGGTGTTGTCCAACATTAGGTGGCCTAGTTTTGGGGACGACAAGTTGTTATATGAGTTACTCTAATAGTCATCTTAGATGATTAACTTGCGAAACATGTGCCAAATGTATCTCCTTAAGATAACAAAATCTGAAACCCATATTCCTAAACAAGAAATTCCAAGATAGTTACTTTCTTGGAAAGCACACTCTTGCATTACATTGTAGCAGCAAGGTCAGAATATAGTTATTGGAAATGCCTGTAATTCCAATTCGTTTCAAGAATTAAAATCGTGGAATCGCATGTGCCAGATGATTCCTAATCTCAAAATTGCCATCCTTATAATGAAAACCATTGGAGGCGTGATTCCCAATAATCGGAATCGTGATCCAATAAAATGGAAACCGTGATTCTTATTTGTAGGAATCGGTATCCTATCATGTTGGAATCGGGTCTCCTACCTTTCAGGAATCGCATATGATACCACACCATTCAATGTCTTTCGGAATCAAATATGGCAAAATAGGAGTCGTGATACCTGTATTACTAGAATTTTTGTCCCCATTAATTGGGAATCAAGATTTGTACAATTCAGGAATCGTGCACCCTCCGGTCTAGGATAGAAGTATTTTGCAAGAACCGATATTAAGTTTTACATAGATGATTGGGGATAGACATAGATGATACCATAGCTTGACCCAGATTAGCTATGTAAAGTGAAGTAGATACCATAACTTCCATAACTGCCATGAATTTCGATTGCCGTTAACCCATTTCCTTTTCTGTTTTTTTTTTTTTTTTTTAGGGGTTTCAGTCCATGCCCCACCAAATATACAATAAGAAAACGAATTATAAGCATTTTATTCATCAACCACCATACATGCCCCACATAATCCTTTACTACATACAGTAAATGATCAATAATAAGCATTTGGTTATTGCGAGCATCCAATATGTACGTCTTACCTTGAGGTGGGGCTGCCACCCAAATGTCTTACCATGAGGTGGGACTGCCATCCACTTTGTGATTAATAGATTGATAAATTTGTTGGGTAACTTGCCAGAGATTATTGGACATGGATTCATCTCGAAAATTTATTAAGGCTTTTTGGCCCTCACAACGTCACAGTCGTGAAACCCAAATCATGGGGTATTTAACCTTGTACAAAATTGTAACATGATACAAACGGGTTCCTGGAACTCCTCCAGTAACATAGAATCAATTCTTGGAGCTCCTTCTGCAACATACAATTTATAAATGTATTTCACTCAACATTTACATTTGAATCAAGATTTCATGTCATTAGAACTTGATTCAATGTGTGCATCCAAGAACTGCACCTTTGATGATGTGGAACTCACATCCAAACAACATGGATTCACGATTCCTAAAAAATTTGAATCAATGTCTCTTACACGTATTTTTGCACCTCAGAGACGAGAAGTGAGTCTTCGATACTACTTCTAAAATCTTCAAGGTAAAACGTCTCAAGTTCCAATGATACAGGAAATGGGTGCTCCCCATGACTGTCGCAACCACCACCATTTACTACAGCGACACTTCGGCAGTCTCCACCTGGCCTTCAAGGGCCACCCACTACAACATTCAAGACATCAGCATCCCTCTACCTACTAACATCAATGCCCTTCTGTATTAGTCATCACTCTCAGCAGGTAACAAAGAGAAATTCCAGACCTAACCTTAACCAGCCACCATACTCCTCAAAAAACCGGCATAACCAGGCCTTCAAGGCATACCCACCAAGATACCCCAGACCTCCCTCTCGCCACCAATGTACCCCTCTCAACCAATACCACCACCAGCAACCCCACTCTTTCAGGATCCACATAAATCCTGGCTCCCATGACCACACCTATCGCACTCAACAAACCTTTTCCACCACGTCCCCTCACCTATCTAAGCCTTTTCCTTCCCCCAAAAACCCAATAAACCCGAACCTTTACAGAACTATAGGCCATCGAAAGGAACCTTCATATAGTTCAGCCCCAAATATTCCCAAATACCTCTCCTCAGCCACAATATCCCCATTCGCCACCAGTCCAGCCACATCCCTCAACAACTCAACCCAAAAGTTTCGCCCAAGTGACAACATCTGCCCCATCAAACCATCCTGCTCAACCCCGAGAAACAGCCACTTTTCCAAATGTCCACCTAGTACATCATGTATCCTTCATTAATTTATCTCCCCACATCTGGCTTTTTCCACCCCATGAAATATCAGAATGTTTGGCCTCTTTAGAGACTCCCTCATCAGAACCTTCCAACCGCACATGAATGATGTTAAAGGTATTAATCATTGGCTACAACACACCTTCAATAACCGTCATGTTGTCTACAGGCTCCTCCACAACGATAGATACCTCATTTCCTTGCCAGTTAATCGTACACCTGTATTTGCCCCTAATTCCAAATCTTAGATTCAAAGGAGGTCTTCTTTCCCTGCAACACTGGTATCAATCCCACGGAGCTCTCAAGGATCGTAAGTTTTGGATCACATTGGAAGGTATCCCCCTACACCTATGCACTAATTCCATCTTCAAATCTTTTGGATATAGTTGTGGACAATTTCTCTCAGTCCACTGGAAATCTTTAGGGTCTCTCCCCCTAGGTAAGATTGTCCTTCTCATCGCTCTGGCTTCAGCAGATTTCATCACTACTTCGCTGTCTTTGCACAGTAATGGCTTCACTTTCACCTACGCCATCTCTGTCTCAGTTGAGGGTCTCACCTGCCATGAATGTTCTGCCCCTGACCATTAAGGGTGGACTACAGTCAATCGAAGAAACCGTGGTCCAAACCATAATCCGGTTTCTTCAAACTCCTTGAACCCTCTATACTCCCATGACCACAATCCAGATCTGCAAAACAATCATCCTCCCGCCGACCTTTCTCATCGGAAAACACACCCCATCATTTCTCAAGATAGACGCTCCTCTAAAGCCCTAGTTTCCATTGGTCAACCCCCTACCCGCACCTCATCGATTCCCATCAAAAGATTTTTCCATCCCCATGAGTATTTCGATATTTGCGCTCCACTCAAAGAAACCTTAAATGCTGGGTGTCCTTCCCCTGTGTATGTGTCGTCAATGGCTACATCGTCATCCTCCCTCATTAATGATGGGCGATCTACGAGGCAAAAAGGGCATCATAATCCCTCTCATGCACAAGAGCCAGGCGCCCCATCACCACAACGTTTTAATGTTGGCGCCTTTAACCTAGTAACCTCTACTTCCACATGTCAAGCACTGGCACATCATCCGCCGTCTTTTCCTGCCCATGTGACACATCACCTCCTTGGGCCTTCAACCATAAATGACCAGCAGCCTTTGCAACCTCCCCCTCCCCGCCCCCCTCTACCTTCAGTGTGACGTCTAGATCAAATCCCCTAGCTCCCGAGGAAGCCTTCTATCACCTACCCCTCAAATTTCTTTCTCTTAACTCCACCTTCGTTCTCCACCCCTAACTCCTCGTCACACTTCTTGGTACCACCACCGGCAATCAATGGAGCCATCCTCGGTACCACTGTCGCCTCTCAAAACCATTCGCTTCCCTCCCTCTCGCTCTCTATGGTTCCCAATCCTAAGCCCCTATCGCCGCTACTTCCCAACACCCTTTCTTTCCCCACAACCTCTCTGTCTATCACTGAAAACCCCAACCTTCAGAACCCTCTAACTCCTCCTTTTCTCCTCAAATGCCTTGCCATCAAGAACAAAAACCAACCTACCCAGGGTGGTATCGACACCACCACTCACCTTCCCCTCGCACACAACCCAGATCGTTTTTTAGCCAACCACCTCTTGGTAAATAATCTACTTATTGGCGTTCTCCCACTCCTTACTCTCCTCTCGGGCAGTCAGCCCTCCGAACGATAAACACAATTGTTCGCCCCTTGCACACCCATTACCCGGGTTTCCATCCCCCCAACCAGGTTCCTTCCTGACCCCCGCACTCTTCGTAGTCTCAGAATCCTCACGGGATAATCCAACTCACAACAACCCATTTGTCACCACTCTTCCAGATCCTCCGGGCACAGGCTTACGATACACCAACTTGGATGAGCTCGTCCCCATACCCCAAGAAATGCGATTTGCGCTAAATGTAGTCCCAGATGACGGTGCCGACTACCCCCATGCATACTCCCATTGAACCACTTCTTCCCCCTCACAAATTCGGACACTACCACCACATATCTTCACCCTTTATCAGTTGCCCCCTTACAGTCTTTCCCTCCTGGAGTTCCGATTCCTTATCCTCTTTTCGGCATAGACTTAGAGTCCAAGTTCAACTCCGACTCCAATCTTCAGCGTCGGCAGACTCTAGGGAACTGGAGAGAATAGACAAAAACGCTCCTTTCATGGAAGAAATGATTGAAGATATTGGCCTTGCTTTTCCGGGAAATATAGAAGATTTAACGGATCACCTGAGGGAGGTGGCAAGCTTCTCCAAGGTAAGCTTCTCTCCCATTTCCTCTATAGGGTCTAGTCTAGGGGGCTTTCTTAATTACGTTCCTGGGTTATTTATGACTCACCTAGGAAACCATCTAAGCTTATCTCCCTCACCTCGATCCTCCCTCTTAGCCCAACCAAAAGGAGGTCTGGTAGAAAGGCCCACCGCCACCCAAATTCCCCCTGATGAAGGTCCTTTGTTGCAACTTCAGAGGACTTGGTAGCCATGCCTAGAGGTGTGCTGTCCGCCCCTTGGTTTCCTCCCGTCACCCTTCAGTCTCAGCCCTCTTTGAGACCAACTTACCCTCCCCGGACCTCTCTTTGTTGCGAGAATCCATGGGAGCTTCTAGGGGTATTTGGATTATCTGGAATCCAAATACCCTCCAGGGTCTTTCTTTACAAGTCCTCGAATTCTCCGTTTCTATTGATTTCAACCGAATTTTAGATGGCTTTATTTTTAGGACACCTTAATCTATGGCCCTAACCACCCAGCACTCAGGCCCAGTTTGTGGCAGGAGCTCAGCTCCTTAAGCCCTCCCCTGAATATGCCTTGTCTTTTGGGGGGGGGTTGGGGATTTCAACACAGTCAAATTGCCCCACGAGAAATCCTATTGTGGGGATCTGAATGCATCAATGAGGGGCTACACAAACTTCTATGAAGTTTATGTAGGCCCCCATTTCCCTAACTTGAGCATCCTTTACATGGTCCAATTATTCATGTGCCCCCATCATGTCCAAATTAGACTGTTTCCTTGTAACCAATCTTGGGAGACTTCGCTTCCTGGAACCTTCTCTGGGGTCCTACCTAAAACAACTTCAGACGACAAGCCCATCCTTTTAGACACCCACCCTCTCCTTACCCCGAACAAACTTGTAGATTTGAGCTCTTCTAGTTGGAAGAGCCCTCCTTCAAACCCCTTTTCTCTTCTATCTGGTCCTCCTCCAATGTAACCGAATGGGCTGGGCATCGAGTCACCCGGAAGCTACAAATTATCAAAGCCGATATGAAGCAATGGAGTAAGGATCTTCCCAGAAACTTCAAAGCCCACATTAGAGCTTTCTCAACCATCATCACAGATCTAGATTCCTTAGCGGAAACTCGACCCCTCACATCCCTGGAGATTCATTCCAAGTTTCAAGCAAAAGTTGATTTTTCTCTTACCCTGAAAAAAGAAGAAACTTATTGGTTCCAAAGTTCTCGTATAAAGTGGCTTAAAGAAGGCGATAGAAATACTGCCTTATTCCACAAAACTGCAAGCTTTAGGCACAAGGGCAATGCTATTACCCAAATCACAGTAGGATTCCAAGCCTTTACCCAATCATCACACATCAATCGCTTTTTCATCAGATACTTTAGGAATCTCTTCTCAAAGCCAACATGTCAGCAACTTGTACTAGGTAATATAGTTTTCCAAGCCATCTCCCATGAGGTTTCAGCCTCTCTAGAAAGCCCTTTCACATTAGAGGAAATCTGTAAGGTAGTGTCTGCTCCCAAAGGATATGGCCCCTAGACCTGATGGCTTCCCTGTAGCTTTTTACCAGTCCTTTTGGGACACTATATCACCTGATATTCTAGCCTTTTTTGAAGAATTTTTCCTAAGGGGTAGAATCAACAAAGCGCTTAATTGCACCTTCCTTGCAATGATACCCAAACTAGAAAGAGCCAATAGACTACAAGACTTTCGTCCTATCAGTCTCCTCAATTCCTCTTATAAGATCCTCACCAAGGTGCTTGCTTCTCGCCTCCAAGAGGTCCTTAGTCAAATCATTTCTCCATCCCAATCCGCCTTTGTGGCTAATAGACAAGTCCTAGATGGTGCGCAAACAGCCCATGAAGGCATTCATTCCAGATCCTCATCAGCTCAGAAAGGCCTCATAATAAAGCTTGATTGGGAAAAGGCTTATGAAAGTGTAGATTGGGACCTTTTAGGTACGATTTATGCTCGAATGGGATTCGGTTCCCGTTGGAGAAATTAGATCAAACCTTGCATAACCAACCCTTGTTTCTCAATCCTCATAAATGGAGCACTTGAAGGTTTCTTCCATGCCAACATAGGGCTTAGGCAAGGGGATCCCCTTTCACCCTTTCTCTTCACCCTCATTGGAGAGTTATTCTCACAAACTCTATCTTCAGACTCTATGCTACAGGTCACCTCTCGGGCTTTAGAACTTCATGTGCAGGACCAACAATCTCTCACCTACTTTACGTAGATGATACCTTAATTTTTTGTGATGCAGACCCATCCCAATTCGACTGTCTCTGACGCTATCTTGAACTTTCAAACTCATGTCTAGTATGAAAGCTAACCTCTCAAAGACTAAGATGCTAGGAATCCATGTAAACAATCAGGAGCTTCAAAGTTTAGCTCACTGCCTAGGCTGCGAAACTGAAATTCTCCCCTCCTCATGTCTTGGCTTACCTCTCTGCATAGGTATCCCGTGAAAACAACTTTGGGATAACTTGATACAAAAATTTGCGTGGAAGCTAGCATCATGGAAGGGCCGTTTCCTATCCTTTGGGGGAAGGATTACCCTAATAAGGGCTACTCTTGTGAGCATTCCAACTTTTTTCATGTCTCTCTTTCTTGTCCCTGTCTTAGTAATTCGCCGCTTAGAAAACTAATGAGAAACTTCCTGTGGTTTGGTATGGAAGGTACTAACAAAATCCCTCAAGTAGCTTGGGATCAAGTCTGTCTTCTTAAGAAATTCGGTGGTTTAGGAACTAAAAACCTTAGGACCACCAGGTTATCCAGGCAAAGTATGGCATGCATGGAATAGAGTGGCTACCCAGAACCCCTACACATAGGTCATCAGGTGCCTGGAAAGGTATTTCTTCCACTAAGCAGGATTTCCAATACCAAACTAGGATTAGACTAGGCGATGGTCTACACATCAAATTTTGGCCAAACCTTTGGATAGGTCCGACCCCCTTGTCTCAAGGCTACCCCTCTCTATATCTTTTGGCTCAAGACCAAGAAGCTTTGGTCGCAGATTATGTCACTTTCAATGGTTCTAACTTGGTATGGGCCCCAATTTTTAGGAGAGACCTCCTAGACAATGAGACCAACTCCCTCATCTCCCTTCTCCATACCCTTCACCCCATCTTCAGCTCCCTTTCTTCTCAAGACCCTTTGATTTGGTCCCCTTCTCCCTCGGGTTCTTTTTCCGTATCCTCTTTCTACACTTTCCTTCTACCCAATTTGCCCCTTAGCCCTATCCTAAACAAATGCTGGTCTCTCCCAATTCCCCACAAAGTTCAGGCCTTTATCTGGGTCTTGCTCTAGGGAAAAACCCTTACCTTGGACCAGCTTCATCGTCGTGGCTACTCCTTCCCCAACCGTTGTGTCTTGTGTCTTCAAGAAGAGGAGTGAATCCCCCACCTCTTCATCCATTGCAAGGTCTCTTTGAGTTTATGGTCTTCCCTCCTAAATCTATTTGGGCTCCGTTGGGTCAGTCCTTCAAATTTGCTCAACCTATTTCTGTCTTTCTTTTTCCCCCGTTCTAATCGAATGGGAAAAAACTGTGGCACCTCTCAGTCTCGGCTCTACTTTGGAGCCTGTGGCTAAAGAGAAACTCTAGAACCTTCAGGGGTACCTCGAAAACCACCCATTCAATTTTCCAATCGATCACTGTCCTTATTTCCACTTGGTCAAAATATATCCCAATCTTTGCTACTCCTCTAATTTTGAACTTTCTAAACAACTGGGACAGCCTCCTCAAACTCTCAGCCCATACACAGTGACCTAGACCCTAGTGGACACCCACCCCCTCCCCCCCGGGATACTTGAAACTCAAGACTGCTGGGTCCTCCTTAGGAAACTCAGGCCCATCGGGCATTGGTGGAGTTTTATCAGACTCTTCCTCTACCCTTATGACCTTCTCAAAATTTATAGGTCACCATGACTCTACCCACTCGGAGGCAAAGGCAATGTTAGAAGGCCTCAAAAGGGTTCTTTGGAAACAAGTGCACTAGGGGTTATAATGAATTTTGATTCAAGCGCAACCCCCTTGGATACTGAACTCAATCTTTGAAAAAATTTATTTCCTTTGCAGCTCACCGCCTCCACCAATTTTCAAACTGATATACCGAGAAACCAATGGTGAGGTAGACCGATTGGCGAAGGAAGGAGCCTCACAACGATCGTACGCTATCATATCCTTGACACATGTGCTTCCACCCTTCTTCTCCTCTCTTTTTATAGCTCAATCCTACCCCCCACTCAGAGCTCCCCCGTTATAAAAAAAAAAGAAGTTATGTCTATAGTTTCTCTCATTTGCTTACCTCTTTTATCCCTCAACACACCTCTCTCTTCTTCTCTCTCCTGTCCCCTTAACCGCGTTTATCCCACTCTCCACAGATCTCTAAACGACCTATGCTTCGCCCAATTCTCCCATAGAGGGAGGAATATTGTATTTTTGCTACTTAGATCAGCCCTCTCTCTCTTCTTGTTCTTTTAGGCTAGGGGTTTTTAGAATGCTTTTCTCTCTCCTATTTTATCCTACTTTCGCTCTCATCTTCTCCTTGCCCTCTCAGCAGCTCTTTCTGCTATACTACCCTCTTCCTTTGCTTCATCCTGTCCTACCTCTCTCTTTATTGGCCTTCTTCTTGCTCTGTCTTTGTGCCTGTAGCAGGGAACCTTGCGGTCACCCGTTTATATTTTGTTAAGATGACTACCAATGTAAGTCCCCCAAGGTAGATACCTGCCATATCCAGCTGTACCTCGCACTTCGTCTCAAAAACGGTCTCAAGTTTGAGTACTCCTCAGGAAGCCTTTCTTCTAACCTCGGCAACTTCGCAGATCGCACCAAAAATCCATTGGGACCATTGCCATGCCATACAAGGACCCATCCCCGTTACAGATCTCGTGCTCAACATGCCTCATTGCTCACGCTGGAAGCCTAAGCCTAGAGCTACGCCTCAGGTTTATCTCTCACAATAGCAAACCAGAATACTCTCGCCACCTAACTCTTGCAACGACTCTCATGCTTGCAATTTTGTAGAAGCTTGGCCTTTCTAATACCTTTCAGGACTAGCCAGAAGTTTGGAAATCTTTTTTGTTTTCATTGTAGCTCTTTTCCCCTCGCTCCTCTCTCTCTCTCTACCCCCTACTATGTTCTCCCTTCTTCTTCTTCTCTATCTAAGTGCCTCTCCTCTCTCTCTCTCCCCCCTACTATGTTCTCCCATCTTCTTCTCCTCTGTCTTAGTGTACTCTGAGCACCCAATTTGTGGGATGCCATCTGAGTTCTACTCGTTTTGTAAATTTCTATCTTTTATACGAAGTTAACCTTTCTCAACAAAAAAAAAAAAAAAAAGTCTCATACACATTGAATCTCATAGTTGTGCAACTATGAATCGCGGATTTTGTGATATGGAATCTAGATTCTAACCTTCCAAGAATCAAGATTCAGATAATAATTTGGAATGTGTTCCATGAAACTGGGAACCATGGTTCCTATCTTCTAGATTCATATTTCATCCTAGGAACTGCAGAATCGCGGTTCCGTACAAATTGCGACCTTGGTACGCGATTCGGGTAACTATAGGTCTAGCACTGTACTTCTAAGTCACAGTCTCTTAGAAAAATTGAGTGTGCTAGGTACTCATTATAAGTCATACATTTTCTAGGAGAACGTTACAATGGGATTTCAATAAATGTGGATCGAAAATGTCGCAAAACAATTTTCCTTATCCCAAATGTGGCCCAAGAGTTTTTCGCAATATTGATACCTCAGGTTCCACAAAACCTTCAAAAAGTTACAACAATACCTTTATTGAGTAAAGATAATTCAAGAATCTTAGTATTAGTGCATGCAATATGTTAAAAATGGACAATACGATAACACATGGTAACGGTTTTCTCACAAAAAAATGCTCGAGGACCTTATAAAAACCAAGGGATGAAAAATATTTCATAACTCACACAATAACAGCTCGTATGACCAATATCCCTGCCTCATCCAAATCCTACGTGTCAATGTTTGTGAGATATTCTCCATGAGTTTTTGAAATTGTCCCTACTAAGGGAAATGCTCAAAGGGGGAAAAAAGCCAAGACAATTTCAGTTGGATCCCTTTGACATGCAATGCTGGACACCTGGCACGATTCATGTTTTTCCCTTGTGAGTTGCGTAAGCAAAAAGCATAGGACCTGATTTGTCATAAGCTAGTTGATGGAATTCAAAGGAGTGGCTTGTATGATTCCCGATGTGTAAAATAGAAAATTCTTTTTTTCCTTTATGAACAATCAGGTAATTCTACTTACAATGCCAAAATACATAGTGGAATCAAAAAATAAAATCCACTACAATCCTATGGATCTTAACTCTATCTTAAAGAAAATAAACTTTACTTCACTAAATGAATTCTATTAGAATAGGAATTCTAAATCGAATATGAATCCTAGTTCAAACAGGAATCCTCACTCAAATAAGAATTCTAGTACAAATAGGAATTAAGAACAATAAACTGAAAATAAATTGAGAAATAAAGCTGGGAAGACTTATCTGAACTTTACCTAGGTTCACCCTATAGGAATTAGCACACCTCATACCTAGGTACCAAACCCATGGCGCATGATCCTTGGCCCTGCTTAAGTTCTCCAGATTTGGAAGCATCTATGGCAGTACCCTCTCACAAAAATGGGACTGAGAGCATGAACACAATTAGGGTTTCTTTTTAACCCTTTAACTTCGGGGTATGCCACAATGTGGCACCATCCCCTAAGCACACAACCGGGTTGGACGTTCTTTCTCTGGAGCACCTAGCCAGTCGTGCCACTGTAGGTGTCCTATGGGTGGCATCGCACCCCTAAATAGAGAGAAAGGACTAGAGAGAGAAAGAGAAGAGAGACAGGGGCATGGAGGGGCGAGAGAAGGAAAGAGAGAGGCTCGAAAAAACTTCTTGGTGGGAATAAGGGGAGTGCCTCCCTTTATATAGGCCCTCATGGCCTCGATCTTCTAATAGGATCAACTTTGACCATAGGGATCCTAGGTAGTCTGTGAGGTGAAGAGATAATTAAATCTCAGCCATCTATTCTGAAGATCAGCCATCATGATTAGGATGGAATTTAAGAACCATTATCCCTTGAATCTTTGACCCCTATCGACTTCTAGTCTAACTAGGATTAGATCTTCCTAAAATCAACTTATATTAGGATTATGATTTGTTTCCTCTCTTGAGAAGTTCTTTTCTTTTAAGAAACCCAAAAACAAATTTTTTAGAAGATCCAATCCAAAAAAGCTTTCAGAAAACAAAAACAAATATCATCAGATCTCCACAACTAATTCAATTTGAATTAGGAGAGGAATAGGAAAGCCAAAGAGGTGGAATCTCCATGTGGATTGGATTGAGCTATCTAAGAGGAAATTTGTGATTGAGCTACTCGCAATGCTAGAAATTAATCCGTGGCCCTAGAAATCCTTTTTCAGTGTTCCATTTCTGTATTGACATGAATTGGACAGAGTAGCGACACAGCTGTTGCCACTTTTTGTTTTGCAATTTCATATATGTACTCCTCTGCTGTAGCTCAGCTGTGAGTTTTTTCGTGCTTTTTTGAGTTTCCTTTCGTCATTGTGTTATGACACCTGCTTCCTTTGATCTTCTGGATTATAGGAGTGCTTAGTGCACATCTCTTTGACAAATCATTTTTGGAATTTGGCAAGACATGATTGGTAAAAACTGTGAATATCCTGTGAATATTAGTGGATTTCAAATTATCATTTCGGCATGCAAGTGTTGATTTGTTCATCTGCAATGTAAAACTTTTATGCAATGCTTTTCCTGTAATCCTTATATGCTTATGTTGTATTTGTGGTTTTACCCAGCTGATCATGTTTATTATCTTACATCTAGTTCACAAACTGATTTTTTAATGCCTCAGGCAGCCAACTTTCAACTCAAGAGCCATGATGGAATATCTGGTGAAAGGATTGCTAGATATAGTTTTCCAAAGAATCATTTCAGTTCCAACCAGAAGACAGTTTCCTTACCTTCATCTCCTCATGAGTTCAGTAGGAGTCAACATTCTCTGGAAAGTAGGACGTCAGGCTTTGCGCCAACAGAAGATATGGTTGCAACTTGGAACAAAGTTTTGGGTTCTTCAACGTTACAAAACAGGCCCTTATTACCTTTCAACGAATGGAATATTGATTTTTCAGAATTAACTGTTGGGACTCGTGTGGGTATTGGTACGTGGTATTCCTTTATTTTGCACTTTGGGTGTTAACAGAGTTTAGACTTTTATTTTGAATGAATGCATCTTGCTCTTAAATATCAACTTGTAAATTTGAAATTTCATTCTTTGCACGTCGTGACATTTTACCCTCAAATACATCTAGTATGGTTATATTGTGTTTCTATTGATGTCCATAACTGTTGCGGAAGTGCTTGGTTACCCCTTCTCCAAAATTCCCTGAAGTCAACTATTGCTCTGTTTGTCAGCCTTGGATGATAATATTTGTAATCTACTGAGACGAATGATCAGATGCCCTACGAAGAAAGCTGTTCACGTCCTCCTTAGGAGGTGTGCCATCCATCCGTTAATGGACAATGAACATTGGGCGGGCCGGAGCAGTCACTACACATGGTCAGACCATAATATATATTTCCTTCCTGAGGAACATGGTGTACATTCCTTTCGCATACTACTATTTGAATATGATTTATTTGTTTTGTATGTATACGAGTGTCTCTGTCTTATTCTCTCAAGCTATAGAAAATTCCCCCTTCTCTAGGTGTGTGCACGCACAATAATAAATGCTTGAAAGCACGAAAAAGAGGACATAGGAGCCTCTAGACCTGAGCCTAGCCATGAAAACACCTGAAGATGTGGATGTGCATTTCCATATGAGATAAATATGTGCATGTTTCAGCATGTTGCCCATTCTCTTGTGTGAATATGAAGGTATGCAGGAAGACATGACGTTTTAGATGCTCAAAGGTGTATAAGTCGTGTTGATTAGATTATTGTGTGAGCATGGGTGCCTATTGAAACTAGAACCTTATACACGTGTATTTTCGATTTTATTTGTGAGCATTTGTTTAGCAGGTTTTTATTTTCATTATGTTTTATTTGTGAATATGTGTAATCAGAGTTCTATGTGATTGTCGCATTCTAATGAAATTGAAGGGGAAGTTCTATAGGACAGCTGTGAGACCAGCTCTGCTTTATGAGAAAATGTTACGCAGTCAAGAAACAAACAACATAGCCATAGGATGAGCGTAATAGGGATGGGAATGTTGAGATAGATGAGTGGCAAGTTAAGAAAGGATTGAATTCAGAGAATATACTCTAAGGAGCTTAGGGATTCCTTTAGTAGGCGACGAGATAAGGGAAAGTAGACTTAGGTGGACTGGCCATGTGTTGTGCACGCCCAATACAACACCGGTTTGGAGGTGCGATTTGGTTCAAGTGCAAGGCTCTAAAAGGGCTAAGGGAAGGAGCAAAAGGAAATGGATGGAAGTAGTGAAAAAAAATATGGGGACTTATAGTCTTACTGAGGGTATGACCATTGGTAGCGCAGAATGGCAGAATAAGATTCGTGTAGCCAACCCAAGTAGTTGGGATAAGGCTCTAATGCTGATGATGACTATATGATGAAACGAGGAACATGGACTAACCGAGCAATGGCTTTTGAAATAAAAAATGTTGTATCCTTCGATGCTAAGGACACCCTCATGGTTCACATTGTACCTCATATTTAAGAACTTAGTGCAACATCTCAAGCCTTCAATCATTCTGTTGTCATAACAAAAGTCATGAAAAATGAGGCAGGGCATAAAAGCATTTCGACATATGTTGAAGCGACACATAAATATTATAGGGATTACATTTTCTTTGCCTTAACAACTCTGGGAGAAAGGGTGATCAGAATATGCCTCTCATTTTCTCCCTTTATCACCCCCTCAAGCCTCCTTTGCTGTGACACTACTGCCACTGGCTTTGCTCATTGACCAGATCGTAAGGCAACTCCTTTCTTTAAGTGAGGAAAAGAGTAATCAATTAAGGATAAATGTCGGGCAAGGTATAAGAAGGTAAATAATGTCGTTTCATTGTCCCATGCCTTCAGAGAGACTCTTGTCCTCCTGTTGTGTCAATTAAATGTCGGACGGTACACATGGTACAATGGTCATAGTATGTTGTTCACATGACCTTTTCTTGTGAGTAGAATAAGTCCATGAACGTATTGGCATGAAGAAAATGATAGACAAGTGAAATGAGCAATGGATAAAGGTGATTAAATGGTATAGGTTTCTCCCATTTTCTTCTTGGATGATCATTGCTTTGGTGAATTTTTTATTTTTTCTTTTTTGGATAGAATGCTCTAGTGAGTTTGTTGTGGCAAACATGCATACTTGGATGAAGTCAAATATGTTTTGAATCTAGGGAAATATTTGAAATTAAAATAAACATCTAAAAATTTGCTAAATTGGTAAGAGTTGAACACTTAGAATATCAAGTCTTATGTGGTCCGGTGAGTTGCTAAATAGAATTACAGCTTGTTTCTGTTTCTTACTTTATGAACTAGGACTTATTTCACTTTCACATGGATAATTACTAACTAGTTACTTGCATTGAGTCGCCCCCTTAGGTAGGCTCATAGCCATCCTCTTTTATTTATTATTTATCTATTATTGTTCTCATAATATTGGATCAGGATTCATGAAAATAGATGTGCTAAAGTTTCACTTGCCCAGCTTTGCACAACCTTCCTCCTGCTTTGGGCTTAGGACCAACATGACCGGCCATGACAGAGTTCTTTAGGACGAGACTTAAATGGTCCTATAGGAAAAAATAGTGCATGATACAAACGGTTACATGGAGGATATGGATATGGGGAAAGAATTTAGATGTGTTTTCTTATTCTTGATTTTGCTATGGTTGTCGTCCTAGCAATAGCAAGCACCTGCTTTAAAAAGCGAGATGAACAAGAAAGTGATGGCTCCCCTTCATTCTGCATCACCCTCTTCCAAACACCCTCACCTCACTCCTCTATATCCTCTCACTCGTCTGGCTTCCTCATTTTTCTCTCTCTCTGCTAAATCTCGTGCTGGTCCATCATTTCCCCCTCTTTATGAAATTACTCCCATCTTCAACGGCCCTAGAAGGATTTGTTTCCCTCTCCTTATGTAACCCCGGGCTTCCGCCATCTCCCTCCCCTCTTGTGACCCTCGGGCTCACGCCACCCCCTTACTTTCCTCACTCCTCGTTGACTTCCCTCTCCATCTCACTACCCCACTCAGCTTCATATTTCCATCATGGTGGGAGGACCTCATGCTGCTTTCCTTGAAAATGCTCTGCATCTATCGTTTGTTGGGCACTCCCACCCCCAAAGAAATGATGTCAAGGGGATTCAACGGTGGGCAATAGAAAGTTGGGATGTCTCGGAGCTTTTGTGTCAGAAAATATCCTCGGCGGACCTCCTCTTCTCTTTCCCCTTAGAGGAATCCTTTCGCAGAGCTCTCAAGCAGAAAAGCCCTCTCTTCCATGAGGTGGCTCTCTCGCTAGATGGAGCAAAGAAATGGGTGCTGCAGAACCCCAAAAGGTCTGGCTATCCATCTCTCCCACATTCCCCTCCATGCAAGGAGGATAGACACCTTTGGAAAAATAGGAGAGGCCTGTGGAAATTTTATTATAGGGTGTTGGAATGCAACCACCTCGCTCCCCATTACCTATCTGCCTTCTAATCGAGTCCCAAATCACTTCCCTTATTTCAAATTTCCTTTGGCTAAAGGCGGATGGCGTAGTTTTTGGGTTCAGTTTTCTTTGTCTGAGACATCCCCACCATTGGCCCACCATTGGCCCAGATCACGTAGATTATGTGATGGGTTAAAAGGCAATGGAGCACAGTAGTAGTTTCGTACGACACTCTGGTTGGACTACAGTCAACAGCAAACGCCCACCTAGAGCATATCGGAACCATCGGCTCACACATCGAAAGAATCCAGAGACTCTTCGAGCACGTCTTCCCACATTTCCCAACAACCTCTCACCCTCGGCTCCTCAAATCCCATCCCCTGCAGAGGTCATCATAGCGGGCTGCTTTATGCAGCCACGTGTCGACCTCCAACCAAACCCTATCCCTGCAGTTGCCAGCAACCCCGTTAGCTTTATGTAGCCATGCGTTGACCTCCCCGTAGTCCACATGCATTTGTGCACTACGTAGTCAGCACACCTCTCCACTGCATCCAGCTGGATCCCAGCGTTGATAGGACAGATGGCTTCCCCCTCCCCCAATCTTGAATCGACAGGTGGCTTTTCTCCCCCAGCCAAAAGTTGTGTTAATCATGTGTCTCACCTTGAGTTCCCACATCTGCCTCCATCGGCCCTCTCGCCCCTGCCAAACCTTGTGGCCACGTCCCCCTCAACCAATCCTCTGCCTTCTCTATTGGCAATCGTATGCCTTCATGCCCCAAGAAAGGTTGCTTCTCTCTTCCTCTGACCCCTTCCCAATCTCTTCTTGTGATCGAAGACCAACAATCTGGTACCACAGCAATGACGGAGGCTAATCACTTCTGCAACTCTACTCGGTGTGTTGGCTCTCCCTCCTCCTCCCCTCTCTCTTCAGTACCCTCATCCTTGGCATCTCCTACACTCATCGCTAGAACCCCAGCCTCTGAAACCCGTCCACCCTCTTTCCTGATTACCCCCAAGTTATTTTCCTTTTCCCACCCTCGTCTCCCCAGCCCGTCTCTCTCCCCATCCCCATCCCTCCTCTTCAGACCATTCATTCTCCCATCCTGTATTGAACCCCCCAAATACCCCTTCGCAATCCCCACATGGTCATTCTCTATCTGTCTTGCCCTTGCCTCCGTCTACATCCCTTTCCCCTCTGGCCCCTAACCTTCGGTCACCCCACCCACACATTTGCTGCTCACAACTGGTTTTTGTACCCCTTCCCTCCCCGGTCTCTTTCGCCTTGATATTAACCACCACCCAACAAGGATCCAGGATCCCCCGAACCTGCTTTGAATTTCTTGCATGCATCCCCCTTTTGCTGATGGATTCTCTAGAGCCTTTTCCGCCTCTTCTCGGCTGCTCGTCGCAGCAGGCCTCCTTCAAAACCCTTTTCGTCTTCCCCGACCCTCCAACCCTTGATCCTATCCCCCTTAAGTCTCTCCCCCACTCCAATCACCATATTACCTTGCTCTGAATTGATGGCTTCCCCATCTAAACAGACTGCCCTTACTACTGTTCCTGTTGGATCTTCTCTGCCTCTTGGTTCGATCCCAACCTTACTTTGGCCAACACTTCTCTTCCTATGGCTTTCATCGACTCCTCTCGGGGGTCTTAATACATCTCCAAGAATACATCAGTGCCATTGGTGGACACCACTTTTGTATATAACCTGGACTGTGCTTAAGGAGATTCTCTTGAGGTTTTAAAAGTAATGGGTTTCAAATTCAATGGCCTTAGGAGATTCTAGAGCGAAATCTTCTTTTAAAGCCAAGATCAAAGGAAAATGCAAAGTATCCAATCTTATGGCCTTCAGGGTTAATTACGACAAGCCTCCCTCTCTCAAGCCTTTCCCTAACCAGAGCCCCTCGGCCAACTCCATTTCAAGACACCTCACTAGGCCCAATGACCCTTCCAACCTTTCCTTATTTGATGATCCCCATGTGGAATGTTTGTGGCCTGGGCCCAACTTAGAAAAGCAGAGCTATCAGAGACCTTTGCGCCAAATATTCCCTTTCCCTTCTTGCTTTGATTGAGACCAAACTCCCAGCTTCCATCCTCCCTCATATTTACCAAATCTGGGGACATAAGCCCTGCAGTTGGGTCGCCCTTAAAGCTGTAGGGGCATCGGGAGGAATATGGGTTTTCTGGGACCCACAGTTCACTCCATTTCAATCTCTTTGATCAGCTAATTTTCATTTATGGTATTTTTCTCCAGGCTGTCAGATGGACTACAATGGAAATGCGCAACGGTATATGGTCCCAACCCTGACTACCCTAGGCCATCGTTTCGGGCGGAGTTACAATATGTGGCTTCCTCAATCCCGTCCACCTGGTGCCTAGGGGGGGATTTCAATGTAACCCAATGGTCCCACGACCGTAACTCCAACCATGCACTCTTCCCAGCAATGGTCCATTTGTCGGACTTTGTCTTCCAAAACCATCTACTTGACATACCTCTTGAAGGTGCCCAATTCACCTAGTCAAATCACTCTCCCTCCCTTTCCAAACTCGATCGCTACCTCATATCCCTTGACTGGGACCAAAACTTCCCAAGTTCCCACTCCTTGGTTCTGCCTAAAACAAGTTTGGACCACTGCCCTATCTTCCTTGACACCCAGGCTATTGTTGGGGGCCCAATGCCTTTTTTATTCGAAATAAGGTGGCTCCACGAATCAAATTTCGCAAACCTTGTCCATTCCTGCTGGGACTCTTATCAATTTGTGGTAAAGTGATGGGCTTGTTTCCAATTTCAAAAGAAGCTATAGCTACTCAAATCTTCGCTGAAAATCTGGAAATCGCAACACTTGGTAACTTCAAACCCCAGAAGGATGCTCTTCTTCATTCTATTCAGCAGTGGGACCAACAGGAGGAGGTGGGGCATCTCTCTCTCGCCGAAAGGGATCTGTGTTCCAAGGACAAATATGAGTACCATCTTATTCTCCTCAAGGAGGAAGTTGTTTTGTCTCAGATAGCCACAGTCAAATGCTTAAAGTTGGGCGATTTGAACACGGGCTACTTTCATAAGATAGCAAATTGCAGAAGGAGAGAAAATGCCATCTCTCACTTGAAAGTAGACAACCTGATTTTCGATCAACCCCAACTGATAGAACAGGACTACATGACCTTCTTCTCCAAGCTCTGTACTGCCCCCATTGGCCCAAGACCTTTCATGCATGACCTTGCTTTTCGTTCTCTACCTCATGAGGAAGCTTTGTGGCTGAAACATGTGTTCTTTGAGGACGAAATCCTTGCAGTCTTAAACGATCTTAGCCTTGACCGAGCCCCAGGCCCTGATGGGTAACCTATGGCCTTCTTCAAATCATTTTGGGACTCCATTCGAACTGATGTCTTGGACTTTTGCTCTGAATTCTACTCTAAAGGGGTGATAAACAAAGCCATGAATGCTACATTCTTGATCCTTGTCCCAAAAATTGAAGGGGCATAGGAGATCAAGGGCTTCAGGCCTGTCAGCTTAGTAAATAGCTCCTACAAACTGCTCTCTAAAGTGCTTGCCTCGAGACTCAGGGCTGTGCTCAGCCGGGTCATCTCCTCCACCTATGAGGCCTTTGTAAGAGGCTGGCAAATTCTGGATGGTGCTTTAATAGTCCATGAGTGTATTCACTCTCGATCCATATCAAAGTCTCTAGGTCTTATCGTTAAACTTGACTAGAAAAAAGCCTACGACCATGTAGAATGGTCGGTCCTCTACGATACTCTTAGGTGGATGGCCTTCGGACCTAATTGGAGAAGTTGGATCAAGGGCTGTATCCCCAACCCTGTATTCTCGGTGCTTATAAATGGGACCCCAAAAGGCTACTTCTCAGCCGCTAAAAATCTTTGCCAAGGCGACCCTCTATCGCTCTTTTTGTTTGCCATCTTGGCCGAGGTCTTCAGCAACTCCATCTCTAGGATTCTTGAAAGGATTCAAATCCAGCAATCTTGGCCCAATAATCTCACACCTTCCTTATGCAAATGACACCCTTGTCTTTTGCGACCCTTCGGATCACTAGGTCAACAACTTAATACTCTTCCTCAATTGTTTTGAGATGGTAACAGATTTCAAGGTGAACCTCACCAAGTCTAGGATGATGGGGATCCACACTCTGCCATCCCTAGTAGCCTATAGATGGGGATGCTCAGTGGAGGAACTGCCCTTGACTTATCTGGGCCTTCCACTTTGCCTCGGAAACCTGCAGTTCTCACAATGGAGCCACATCATTGATAAGTTTGACCATAGATTCGCTGGTTGGAAGGGTAGGTTTCTATCCAAGGCAGGTAGGCTCATGCTTATCATGGCCGCACTTGCCAATACCCCAGTGTTTCAGATGTCCCTATTTCACATCCCTGCAGCAGTGGCTACACAATTGGAAAGATTGATGCGGAAATGTTTTTGGGCTAGAGAACATGGTCACAAATATCAGCTGATGTTATGGCCCAAACTGTGCCTCTCTATAACTCAGGGGGTTTTGTGGATTCGGAACCTCAGAACTCACAGCACTGCCCTCTTGAGAAAGTGGTGGTGGAGGTTTGCCACTCAACCGAATCACCTGTGGAGGTACTGCCATGGAAACCATCTATGGACCCCATAGTGCCGATCGACTGGGCCCACCTCTAGTTTTAAGCGATCTGTGCTTCGATGCTGAGACTCCTTCCTTCAACATATCCACTTTAGCTCGACGGGGGGACTAAGGAAAATTTCTAGCTTGACAACTGGATAGGCAACAACCCTCTCAGGGAACAGTTTCCTAATCTCTTCCTTCTGGCTACTGATGCCTGCTCCACAGTGGTAGAAAATTTCCCTTCCATAAGGGCGACAAGATCTTGGTCACCAATATTCAGAAGACCTCTAATTGACCACGAACTTGAGGAGTTCATTGAGCTGCCTGGTTTGCTTCATTCTGTTTTCCTCCCTAACTCTGGAGAAGATAGTCATATGGGCTCATGCTGCTTTGGGCACCTTCATGGTGTTCTCTTTCTTTTGCATCTTCACCTGGAACCTCAATCCCGTCTTCTATCTTCCCCCTTGCATCCAAATCATGGCTCCATATCCTTCTACCGAGAATTCAAGTCTTTTACTGGATCGCCATTCACGAAAGGGTGCTAACCATTGATCAAATCCAGAGAAGAGGTATGTCTTGCCCTAATAGATGTGCCAGGTGTATGGAAGATGAGGAGTCCAATGCTCACTTGATTTTACACTGTTAGTTCGCCTGTGCCTTGTGGACTGCCCTTCTTAAACTCTTCGAGTATTCCTAGGTCACTCGCAGATCCATCCCCCAACTCTTTTTGGCCTTTCTCTACCCCTTGGCCAAAGGCAGGGATACTGCTCTGGAAGGCCTCAATCTCAGTTACGCTTTGGGTCATTCGGCTCGATAGAAATAATAGAATTTTCAAGGGAGAAAGATCCACAGTTGCATCTTTGCTCGACAAAATTAAGAACCTTGTAAACTTTTGGGCCACAAATCATAATCTTTTCAAGGGTTTCTCTGTCATTGACTTTCAAGTCAGTTGGCGAAATCTCTTGCAAGTTTCATCACCTTCCATCTCTGGGGCCTCTTTATGGAGCCCCCCTAAACAAGGTGCTATTAAGCTCAATTTTGATGGTTGCTCCCTTAGCAACCCAGGTCCTTCAGGTATTGGTGGTCTCTTCAGCTGTTATGATGGCAGTTTCTTGATGTCCTCCTCCAAAACATTCTCTTGGGCCTCCAATCTCTCTCCCTGGCCATGGCATTCAGTCTACATATTCGAAGAAATTTCACACCTCTGTAGTGGTATCAGGATGTCCTGGACCACCCACATCTTTATTGAAGCTAATACGGTGGCAGGTTTTTTGGCTGAGGAGGGTGCCCTTTCAAATCCTACTTTGGCGTCTTAATAGTTGGTGCCCCTTCTAATATATTCGTTCTCTCCTTTGTCTATCTCTCCTATCTTTAATTGTTTAGCACCTCTTTAACCCTCGGGGTTTTGTATAGAGCACCCTTTGTGGGTTGCCTATTTGTAACATTATATTTTAATTATAATACATGTAGTGAACATTATATTAAAAAAAAACAAGCGAGATGAACGTTTAATAACTTATAAAAGTAGAGAATATAAATGCCAAATAGACTTCTTTCTAGTTAAGAAGATAGATTGACCATCTTGTAAAAATCCTAAGATTATACCAGGAGAGAGTTTGTCCATGCAAATAGGCACATGGTTATGGATATTTGCATAAAGAGATGGAAGAGGAGTGAAATTAATAGGTGCCCAAGAATCTGGTGGTAGAAATTAAAAGGGAGGAAATAGACTTGTTTAGGAATAAATTGATAAAAGAAAGAAAATAAAATACTGAGGACAAAGTTAATGTTATGTGAGATGAGATAGCTGATCGTATTAATAAAGTGGCAAAAGAAGTTTTAGGAGATTCTAGAGGGAAAAGACATTCAGATAAGGAAATTTAGTAGTAGAGTGATGAAATTCAAAAGGCGATGAGCGAAAACCGATCATTTTACAAAGCCTGGCACTCGATTATAAACAAACAAAACTTAGAAGAGTATAAAATTCCAAGAAGAACGCTAAGAAGATTATAAGGTGAAATTTAAGGCTAATCATGATCTATATAATAAATTGGGGATAAGAGAAGGTTGAAAAAGATGTCTTCAAACTAGCAAAAATGAAAGAGGAAGTATAGGGATCTAGATCATGTTAAATACATAAAGCATGAGGATTAGAGGGTCTTGCTAAAAGATGACGAGATCAACGAAAGGTGGAGAAATTATTTTCAAAAATTGCGAAATTACGACCACTATAGGAGCACATCTTTAGGAGCTTTTGACATAAATGAGGTCGGAGGTCACAGATACATTCGTAGGATTAGGATATCTGAAAGTGATAGAAGCTTTGATCAAATTGAAGATAGGAAAGGCTTTAGGACCAAATGATATTCCAATACAAATTTGGAAGTGCCTGGGAGAGATTAGCATATCCTGGTTCACCAAGATATTCAACAAGATTTTGAGAACAAAGAAAATGCCAAATGAATGGAGAAAAAGTATTATGGTACCTGTTTACAAGAACAAATGAGACGAATAGAATTGTACAAACTATCAAGGGATCAAACTTATGAGCCACACTATGAAGTTGTGGGAAAGAGTGATTGAGCAATGACTACGATATGAAAAGAGTGTATTAGAAAATCAATTCAATTTTATACTAAGGAGGCCGGCAATTGTGGCTATTTTCCTACTTTTGCAATTGATTGAGAAGCTTACGGAGAAGGGAAAAGACTTCCACATGGCCTTTACTGATTTAGAGAAAGTATATGATAGGGTACTTAAATAGTTAATTTGGTGGTTGTTGGAAAAGAAAAGAGTGTCTAGAGGATCTATTGATATAGTGAGAGATATGTATGAGGGAGCGCTAACTAGTGTGCAGACAACTAGTGGAGAGACAAGTGAGTTTTGAGTGACAGTAAACCAACATCAGGGGTTAGCTTTGAACTCATATCTCTTTGTTTTGGTTATAGATAAGTTAACTAGGTATCTATAGGATGAGATATTATGGTGTATGTTGTTTACAGATGGCATGGTTTTGATTGATGAGAGTAGAGATGGGTTAACACAAAGTTAGAATATGGAGGAATGCTTTAGAATCAAAAGATAGAATTAGCCAAACTAAGACAATATATAGAGTAATTTTAATAACAATAGAAGTAAAAGTTAGGAATTAGTTAAGATCGATGGCCAAGAAGTAATTAAAAGAGATTATTTTCGATATCCTGGGTTAATAATTTATGAGAATGGGGAGACTGAACAAGACATCACGTATAGAATTAGAGTTGTGTGAACAAAGTTGAGATGTGCTTCCAGAGTCACATGCAATTGTCGCATACCAATGGAACATAAGGTGAAGTTCTATAGGATGGTTGTAAGGCCAGCTATGCTTTACGGGACGGAATGTTGGGCGGTCAAAATATAAGTGTAGCTAAGATGAGGATGTTGATATGGATGAGTAACAAGACAAGAAAGGACAGAATTCGGAATGAATACATCCGAGGGAACTTAGGGGCGGCTCTAATAGGCAATAAGATGAGCGAGCAGACTTAGGTGGTCTGGCCATGTGCAATGTTGACCTAGAACAACACCAGTTAGGAGAGGCTATTTGGTTCAAGTGGAAGACTTTAAAAGGACAAGGGAAATGCCCAAAAGTGCATGGATGAAAGTAGTGAGAAGAGATATGGTGACCTATGATCTGATTAAAGGTATGACTCTTGATAGAGCAGAATGGTGGAACACAATTGGTGTAGACGACCCCAAATAATTAGGATAAGGCTCAAATGATGATGGTGATGATGATGATTGTTCTCATAGCCATCCTAATTTCGTTATCCTAGCTAGACATTCGTAGAAGAAACTTTCAGCTCCCAGTTCTGGTAGTCTTGGGACATCTAAAGTTATTGTCCAATTTTAAGATATATATATCCATCAATCAAATGTGTGGTGAGATGTATGAGCCTTTTGTACTTTCTATCATGTCTTTGTATCTTCTCTTGTTAGAATGTAGTTGGTTTTCTGTCTGTCTTGGGTGCACATTGGATTTAAAACAATAGTGGTTATTTGAATGAAAATTATTCTTAAGTCAAACTTTATGAAAATGAAGAAACTGCACAGTTTACCAAGCTAGATCTTGACTAAACAGAGCAGAGCTTCAAACAAAGTATGAGTTTCTTAGTAAGATGAAAATCTCAGTACTATGGAACCATACATGTGTCTCACCTGATAAGGACAACATGTTCAGCGTTATATTGTTAATGTGTATATGTGAATTTCCCACCATTGATCATTAGTTAGAGAATGTGGCACGTGATACCCATTAACATTTTAACAGTGAGAGTCACGTTTCTAAAAAAAAAATTATGATGGGCGCATGAGTGATTGAATCCTGTGAGACCATATGTGGTTGCAAATGAAAATACTCGTCATGCATCAACATAGTGTTTTTCCTCAGCCAGAATAATTCTAATTCAAAAAATAGCAAATAATTTCTACATTCATGAAGGGTGACCAATAGTGTTATGGCCTTTCTGCTGTCAGAAATTTATTTTTTTCCCCAAGTTTGAAATGTTCTTGTTATGATAATGTGGTTTGTAATATGAAGTTGAATGTGCTAGTTTAGTTTCCTGATAATTTGATCACTTTGGTTGGCTTGAAAATTGAGATAGTCTTCTTCATTGGATAGTTTGACAAGGTTATTGTTGTTGGTTTCCTGGTTTCTTTTCTAGGGTTCTTTGGAGAAGTGTTTCGTGGTATATGGAATGGGACAGATGTTGCAATTAAGATCTTTTTGGAGCAGGACTTGACTGCTGAGAACATGGAAGATTTCTGCAATGAAATATCACTCCTTAGGTATATATTAGTGATAAATTAATTATGAATCACTTTGGAGAGCTTCTTCATCCTTTCTTTTTAAATTTTTTGTGTTGGGGATCCTTACACAATCTGACTTTCGTATTTGTGCCCCTTGCCAGTCGCCTACGGCATCCAAATGGTATTGCTCTACATCTTCATCTTCATGATTTGAAAGTTACCATCGTGGGTTCCCTTTTTAACTTGTGACTTGTAGGTGCTAGCAAAAATGATGGCTCCTAATTAGTGTTTCTACAAAGAGGAATGTTTTTATTTGTTGTTTTTCTGGGATACAAATAGAACCATGTGTTTGCAATCACATCTAAGAATAAAAGCTGATATTTGCATTTGACCATCAAGTCCAATCTTTTTGCGAAATCTTGTTGCTGCTGGAACTTAATGTGCAGATGATGCGTGATGCTATTTGCATTTCCTAGGGAAAACAAGTTTCTCCTCATTGCATTCTGAACTATTAAATTTGACTTTTTGCAGTTATATTATTCCTTGGTGCATGCACAAAGCCTCCTCACTTGTCAATGGTTACTGAATATATGGAAATGGGTTCACTATATTACCTAATCCATATGAGTGGCCAGAGTAAAAAGATTAGTTGGCGCAGAAGATTAAAGATGCTTCGTGACATATGCAGGTCTGTCCACATGCACCAATGTATCTTCTAGTTCGTTCCTTTGTTCATTGTCATAAGCAATATGTGATCTCGTGATGTCATCCTCATGGGTAAATTGGTTTCTGTGAGATTTAATGATGGTTATGGCAGCTATGGAAGGGTGTACAATTTTTTTTGCAAAAAATGTTTGGTTACTGTGTTCAAACTTAAGAAGCCGCCTGGTTTTCCTTATTCGATGCCACTTGTGCGCCTAGTTGCCAATCTGTATTTGATTATTAGGCAATTCCATTCAAAATGCTCTTCATGACATTTCTCTGGCTCCCACTCCTCCAATGGTGAATTTATCTTTAAAGGTTCTAAGCTCAAATTGTCTCACTTATCTAATATAGCATTACTGTAAATTGATGCTTGCATCGTCCATTTTATCATCATTACTGAAGTTTATGCTCATCCATTGAGTCAATTGTTATAGGTTTTCCTCTTTTATTTTTGGGAAAAAGACATAAACTCTCCTCTCTAAAACTATAATCCCAAATAACCTCCTTGTCCTATAAATATCCCATAAAATCCCTATAAAGTTAAATAAAAAAGGACGCTTAATCCCCTCCTTATCTTTTTCATTGTCCAAATTACAGAATTTACCCTTCTTTTTATCTTAATCACCCTGTTATCTATATCCTAAAAAAGCTCTCATTCTCGTTCTCTTTCATCCTCACTAGTGGACCTCTTCCTCCCTCTCTCTCTCTAGCAGCCTTCCCTAAGTACTTATCTCTTTCTCATCCCTTGAACCTCACAAGTAAGTTAAAAGAGGCATCACAAAGTCGAATTTATATTAAAATTATTAGAAAAAAGAAAAGAACGGTAAATTTTGTAATTTGGACAATGAAAAATGTGAGGGGGTTAAACGACCTTTTTATTTAACTTGGGCGATTCCATGGGCTTTTTATGGGAGCAGGGGGTTGTTTGATTTTAGAGAGGGGGGCAGAGTCGCGATACTTTATGGACAAATATTGAGAGCAACTAGTTGTGGAATCAAAATATATATTAATTTTCCAATGACAAGTTCCAGAGATGTGATATTATGTGCATTCTATAAGAATTAACTGTTGGGTGATATCAATGAATTTGACAAGCACTGCAGATGTTTCTTTTTAAGGTTTGATTAATTATTCAATTTGAGTCATGTTCCCAACTGTAATTTCCAACTTGCAAATGGTACATTTGTCAATTTGTGTTATTGGGCAGTTTTGTCATTAGTTAATCTTTTAATTATGCAGTTGCATAAGGGATATAATGGGTCATTTGTATGGAAGGAATGAGATCGTTCACCATCACTTGATCTATGCCTCACTGTTGAAAAAAACCAGTCTGCCAATGGTGCCTAGCCCCATGCCGCCTAGGGGGCCTGGGCACTCTGCGGAAAATGCCCTCAGGCAATGGGTATTTTGGTCCATTTCTCCCTCTGAAGGGAAATAAAAGAATGTGGGAGGTGGGATATTCTACACCCCTCAAAGTTGGTTCAAGACTGGTTCTTCCCCCACCAGAAAAAAAAAAAAGAAAAAAAAAAAAAAAAAGAATCAAAACATTGGATTTATGAATTATTTTTTTTGATATTACAAATTTTTGAGAGATTTTAGAAATTATTATAAACCTTACTTTTTTTTTTTTGAAGTAGAAAACTAATTTCTTCTTGAATTCATTTTGTATCGATTTACTTTCATGACTTTCACAATATTGTGGTTTAGAAATTGGAACTTTGGATTTTGGAATGCATATGGAGATCTGAGTCTATGAATTTTGGACTTGAGGTTGTGGACTTGTATTTCGTTCCAGCTATTCAGTATTTGAGTTGTCTTAGGCATGTTTCTTTTGGGCAGAACTTTTGCATAATGGAAGACCCAAGTTCCACCAATCCCAGTCCCATGTTCGTTTCACTCCTGTGGAAACTGATAGATGGGAGCATGGCATTCCATGGGGGTTTAAAAATAGCATCAAAATAGGAAGCCGTCCATGGAAGGGATGGCTTCCATATTTCGTGGAAGAGGACGCTTTGGCAGCCCCCTCTTTCACAGTCAAACACCCCCTTTATTACTTTATGGATATGTAAATATAAACATTATATCTTTTGGATTTTTACTCTTAGTTAATTTAATCTTACATTACAAGTGGATACTGGTTTATTATAATTTTGATATGTGACTCAATGATTTCAATGCATTTACGGCATTAAGGTGCATATATTTGCCTGTTTATGTATTAAAATAAGAATAAACACTTCAATATACATAAATGAAGCTAATATATGCATTCGTAGTGCACATGTATGCATATATTGTTGTCAGGGCTCCTTGTTGCCCATAAAACCACTCGAACAAACCTCCCCCACCCAAAGAAAAAAACCCAAAAACAAAGCAAAACAAAAAAACTCCAACCGCCTGGGTTTTGCCAGGAGTTATTTTTTGACCTTGCTATGCGTTTTGTCATTCCAAGTTACCATGATATCAACCCCTCTTACCTGGATTCCCTGCATGGGCACTTTACAGTTCTCAAACACCTGTTGTTATCCTTTGAGACGAAATCTTTGTGATAGTTTTGCTTGCTTACTAAGTATTCACTACAGGATCAAGACTTTTTTTTTTGTATAAGGATGGTTGAACTTTGAAAATCTATATGGATTGATATTTTGATGGCAACCAAGGCAAAAATAATTTTTCAGTAGGACATTGTGCCTTGTTTCGGTGGCTTGGTACCTTTTTATTATGCAATGGAATTTCCCTTGCTTATATTTTATTTTTCTCTTTAACTTTCTATTTTTACTAGGATCTAACACTACACGTATGTATACATATATAGATACATATGTGTTCATCATTGTATTACTGTATTCTATATCTCTGTAGTCCTCGCATAAAGATGTCCAGTTGTCCGTAAATTTTGTGTGATATCCCCTGTTTTAAGACTTACTGTGTGCTTAAAATTTTCTGAGCCTGCTGAAATTGCTTCGTGTCATGTCATTAATATTTAATGGTTTCAGGCTTTAAATCTGGCTGACCTTTACTGCCTGAAATGTCTGTTACAGATATGAGTATTTGAGTCCCACACGGAGTATTGTACCTCCTTTTTTCACTCTGCTTTTTGTTTCTTTTCTCCCAGATGTGACCAAAACTGATAATTGAACCTAATATGTTCACAATGGCTCTATGGCTCTATGATTGCGGTCACCTTTTCTTTCTAGCAGTAACCAATATTATTTAATGGTTTCAGACTTTAAATCTGGCTGACCTTTACTGCCTGAAATGTCAATGTTTACAGGTGTGTATTTGTGTCCTACACGGAGTATTGTACCTCCTTTTTCCTCTCTGCTTTTTGTTTCTTTTCTCCCAGATGTGAACAAAACTGATATTTGAACTGAACATGCTCACAATGGCTCTATGGCTCTATGATTGCAGTCACCTTTTTCTTTCTAGCAGCACTGCATGATTTAATTTTGCTACTATGGACTATTTCTGATGATCAAGTATGGACTGTTTGTTATAATGTAAACCTGATGGTGGTTTGTGCTGGTCATGAAGGGGGTTGATGTGCATACATAGGATGACAATAGCACATCGTGACCTGAAAAGTGCAAACTGCCTGGTCAATAAGCATTGGACTGTCAAGATATGTGATCTTGGTCTCTCAAGGGTAATGACTCAGGTGCCCATGAGAGACTCCTCTTCTGCAGGCACCCCAGAGTGGATGGCTCCTGAGCTCATTCGCAACGAGCCCTTTACAGAGAAGTGCGATGTTTTTAGCCTCGGAGTAATAATGTGGGAGCTTTGCACCTTAAGGAGGCCTTGGGAAGGAGTCCCTCCGATGCAAGTGTGTGCTCTCAGATTTCTCTTAAAGAGGAAACTTGTTTCTGAGTTAATTTTGTATGAAGGGAAGGTTGTATTATAGTCCACTAGCAATGGTACAAGGTATTCCAGCTGGCATCCATGGTTAGTTCCTGCTGTTGGTTGGTTGGATATTAACTGGGACGTGGGGCATATGGCGTTATTCACTTGGGTACAGTTAATCTCCAACTCTTATGTAATTGGGAACTCATGGTTGATGTAGCTTTGAGCCTTGGATTACCTTATATTATGGACAAATGGACTATAATACACATTTTCTCTTTTAAAGAAAAGTATTGAGTGATAATGGTGTCTCTTCTTTTCAGGTAATTTATGCAGTTGCACATGAAGGAGTGCGGCTGGAGATACCGGAAGGTCCCTTGGGCAAGCTAATTTCAGGTTTAAAACCTTACCACTATAAATTACTGTATGACAATGTTTTTGAAACCAGGCCATTAGTTTCTTACATATCCCTTGAGCCAACCTGTTTTACTTTAAAACTTGGATAGGCTTGTTCAAGAAGTTGGAATGAACTGGCTGGTTTTGAAGGAAAAGTTTATTATGGAAGTGAAAACCAAATTAAGATCCAAAATTGGTGTTGAAAAGTAGAAATCACCTATTCAGTAGTTTCAGGTTGGTGAAAGGTTTACTATGTACTCTTTTTACCCATTCCTGTTTGAAAACGTGAGGCAACTGGGATCAATATAACCCTTGGATTGATGGACAGCTGACGTCTAGAACCTCACTGTGGCATTTACCTTCTTATTCAAAAAATAACTGTTTTTTGGGCCTTAGCCAATCTTATAATCCCAGAGCAATCCAGAGTGCCACATGCACAAACATGTGTGTGTGTGAGAGAGAGAGAGAGAGAGAGAGCTATATGTGTGTTTGTGTGTGTGTGAGAGAGAGAGATATGCGTGTTTTTGTTTAAAGATTGTTATCAATAGCAAGAATGCTTGTATAGAATGGTCAAGTCTTAAAATATCTATGCGTAACTTTTGCAGACTGTTGGGCAGAGCCAGAGGAAAGGCCTAGTTGTGAGGAGATACTTACCCGATTGAATGAGTGCGAGTATACGCTCTGCTGATGCATTTTGTGTAAATATTGACTAAGCCCCCAAAATATTTTTGTTCCACCTGTTGTTTCATTCTGTAAATCAATTTGTTTCTTTAACATTAAAACAGTTTAGTTCCTTTCTGCTGCGGCCATTTGCCAGACAACAACTGTGCCTCTGTAAGCAGTGAAATTGTAAAGCAATAATGGAAGGGGACAGCTCCAATTGAAATGGTTTATCACTCTTCACAGACGGTCAAAACCCAAGCTATGGTTAACAGAGGAGATCAACTCTCTCCGTTGAGCCCCTTACAGTTTTGGAAACACTCTGAAAGAATGAGAAATGGAAATAATTCATTTCCTATTTAATTGTATAAAATTATGTTGAAATTTGTCTCTTGGGAAGCAGAATCACGCATTAAGGAAGCTGAATCGAGGTTTATGTTTTTAACACCATCACATTTTTACCCAAAGTGCATGGAAGCACCTTTGATTTCTTGCAAAGACTGTTCTTGAGAAACTGGGAGCTAGTTCTAAACAAAAGCCATTGAACAAATTCAAACAAGGTTACAAAAGACGATTTAAAGGGAGTCCGTAAACCCCATCAAAGCCATAGATTAGCAAACACTCTTTGCATCACTGGAACCAATGTTCGTAAAACCAGCCGGTTAGATCGGCACCGGTAAGGTACGGATTCCGGTTAAGGCCGGTTTTGGGGTACTACTAAAAATTCGGGGACCTCCAAAAAAAATGAGCACCAAAACAGGCAAGTTCGAGTTCGAACCGGCGGTTTTACATCAAAATCAGCCGGTTTCTACTAAGCGATCCGGTTTTTTGATATAACAGATTATATGTCGGACATAACGGTATTTTATTAAATAACGGCTGTTATTTCACACATAGGCTGTTATTTTGAACAGAACCTGTGATTCACGTTTTGCAACGCGGATTTTTGAAATTGTTGCCATTTTGTCAATACGAGCTTTCATTAACATATGAATATGCATGGAAATGGAGGACTTCGATTCATTATTGAATCTTTAAACTTTTTTCTATTTCGATTTGTTGAAAAAGATGAATTTTGGAGGTTGATTTCGATTGATAATGCTGCTGCCCGAAGAACTGTGTTCGAAGAAAAAAAAATTGATTTTTAATCTATGCATTGATCGTTTTTTATTGAATTGATCGGTTAATTTTGATCATCAAGGCTTCATAAATTGAATACATTAGGTATGTTGATTTATCATTCAGTATATTTATTTATATGAATTTGTTTTTGGTGTGTTTTTGTTTTGAAAATTGCGGGAAGTGAAATATCCACCATTTTTTAAAGAATGATCTACTGAGAATTGATCTTCATGATATTTGGGGCATTTTAATTGTGATTTAAGTATATATCATATCCTTTTGTCAATTTGTTCAAAAAATGAAAGATGTGGGGTTGATTTTGACTCTAAATAATCTGTGTTCTTTGGCTCGATTTTAGGGTTCTTAAAAAAATATTTGTTTCTTAATAAAATTATGTTTTTTTTTATAAAAATATATTATTTATGATGAATATGAGAAAAAATAGATTCTTTCTTTTTAATTTTATATATTTTTGGTGAGCTTGTTGGATTGTTTTTAATGTTATATATTTTTTTTACAAAAATGACTTTTTGTGATGAATATGAGTTTAATGTTATATATTTTTGACGAGCTTGTTGGATTGTTTTTAATGTTACTTTTTTTTCTTTTTTACAGAAAGATGTTTTTTTATGAATATGAGAAAAAAATATTTCTTTCTTTTAAATGTTAAATATTTTTGGTGAGCTTGTTGGATTGCTTGTAATGTTATATATTTTCTTTATAAAAGCATGTTTTTTTGTTCTACTTTCTTCTTCAGTGTGGAGATGTAGAATGAGTTTGTGTTGAATGAATAGTATCAAAATATTCACGCTAGTTTGGACTTTGGAACAGTTACGATCTCGTTATATAACATTTTATTAGGCTAGATTTTATACGTCAACATTACTGACTGTTATTAAGTGAGAATCTAGGTAATTACTATAGAAGTCTTGTGAATTTGCAAGAATTTTCTATTGCTATTAAGTGAGAATCTATGGAATTACTGTAGAAGTCTTGTGAATTTGCAAGAATTTTCTATTGCTACAGTGATAATATATGGAATTACTGTAGAAGTCTTGTGAATTTGTAAGAATTTTCTATTGCTCTATTGAAGCCATGAATTGTCTGCCCGTCTGCCCCTTATGATGCAACTTGATCAAAATGATTAATATGAATTGTTTGCCTCTTATGATGCAAATGAGGCAACTTGATCAAAATGGGTAATACATGACGAGTCTGGAAGATGAAAAGAAAAAAGGAAAATGACTTATATATAGTCTAATCTAAGTTTTTCTATTTTTTTATTTTTTAGAATGTTTTGAGGGTTTTTTATTTTTGTATTTTTAAAAAAAATCTACTTGATCGGTTAGTCCGGTTAACCGCCCCGGTTAGTCCGGTTCCGGTTCGAACTGCTCTTAGACTCAAGACTGGTTAACCGTTCCGATTCGATTTTACACTGCTATTACAAGTCATTAGCTATTTCCAGTCTCACTTAAAAAATCCAACAAATTCAAGATTGACAGAGGAACAAAAAGATGGAAGCACCCCATGCCATATTCTGCCGTGCCCTCTCAATCGCAGTCCATTTTATTGGATGGCGATGATCTCAATGTTCTGTTATTTTTTTCTTCTGGTGATCTTGATGGACTATGGCGACCACCATCCATTTTTGGCATATAAATGTTTGGCAAAATATTATTTGTTAGATACCGGCGTTTTCTGTCGGGTTTATATGGCCATTTAAAGGCCTCATGAGGGTATGTAAAACTACGATTATAAAGATGTGATAGCCCCAATGGGAGTGTAGTCTAGGGTGGTCCGTGAGGCATAACTAAAGTTGTGATTTACTTGAGTTTCGACTAGCTTAGCTCAAGACGATGTATAAAACCTATAGCCTTGGGTGTGGACAATCGATAAGGGTTTCGATACTGAGTTATCCCTTGATGAGGTAGGAGTTATGTCCAAAGTGGTTGGCCATGGGATTGGGTGTGACCCCTATGTGCGGTAGTTGGTCAAAGAGAACAAATGTCAAATTCTCATCATTACCATTGTACGACATGTACACTAAATAGTCATTCGGAAAGTGGCTCTCTGGGAGAGTATGTGTCATGTACATGCCAAAGAAATGTCTTCTTGTAGCACTAGGATGTGTTAAAAGGACCCATGAGGTATTGTGTTAGAGTAGGGCATGGACTTGTCTTTGGAGAGGAACTTGTAATTCATGGGTTACGATCGTGTCTTCTTTATTTATTGGTTGACTTTGATAGTTCAAGCATGAACCCATGCGGTGCGTTGTAGGTCATCAAAACTGTTGAGTCAATTTGAAAAAATGATGAAGAGATACACTTTCTAGAAGGGATGGAGTCTTCATTACATTTGTGATATTCCTAATCAAATTCCCATCAAACTTATTTTAATATGTTTAATTACATTTTATTTATATTTTAAATTAATAAAATGGATTTTTAGATCTCTCTGGATATTTTACTTTATTAAAAATTTATTTTTTAAATAAGCTAAAATTATTTTTCTAGATTTATTTATTTCATAGATAAAATATTTATTGATTTTATGTAAAATCAATTTTATTAATCTAAAATTTATTTGAAGATGTGGGGGCCAATTGATGGGAGCTAGTGTTGGCAATAGGTCGGGTATGGGTTGGGTCCCGCTGGACCCAGACTCGGACCCGTAATGTACCATGTGTACCTGGACACAGTGGATCCAAAGTTAGCATACCCATACTGATACTCGAGATAATACTTTGCACTCGAGAACCAGACCCGCACCTGTACCGATACCCGACCCATAACTGAGGTTCAGAAACTGAAACCCATCCCCAAATTTTATTCTCTAAAAAGGAAAATAAATGATAAAATATCTAAGCGGGAAATGGTTTTTGGGGCATTAAGAGATCGAAGCCTTCTATCAATTTTATTCTCTTTTTGATACGAGGAGTATCAGGCAAAGAAGAAGGGAAAGCAATCTCGTTCAAATCATGTCTCACAGGGTCTTTGGTATTCGTCCAAACCAACTGTGGCTTCATTCTTCCTCACAAAACCTATCAACAAAAAAACAAACCCTCAAAATATCTAATCTAGAGATAGAAACTAAGGTTTCAAAAATTGAGAAACTCAAATCAAGAAAGCTCTCAAAACCCCTGAACTAGAGAGAGAAATCAACCCCTGAACTAGAAAGAAAAACCAACTATGACTGAAACTGAGTATTCCTCTCTGTTTTTTCCGGCCAGGACCTGTGTATTCCGATGAGGATTGCAAAGCAGAGGCTAGGACCGAGACTCCAAGAGTTGCAGAGCAAAGGCTGAGGCTCGAACTGATAGAGGGATAGCCCGAGACTCCGAGAGACTGAGAGAGGGAAAATTGCAAAGAGGGAGGCCAAGATTTGGTTGGCTTGGCAATGGGGCTGCAGAGAGGGCTTGTGAAGCAAGCCTGGTTTTGAAATATTAAGAAAGTGTTTCAAATCAACGATGGTTGTTTTAAAAGTACAAAGTGTAGAGATTGATAAGAAGAAAAAAGTAAATTTTAATATTTTCTCTATACAATATTAATGATAATAGAGTCTATGGAAGCTGAAGGATAATGGTTCTAGTTCATTTCTTTATTCATGATGGTTGATCTAAAAGATGGAAGGGCTAAGATCTCTTCAACCAACATGTTTCCAAAATCTACGATAAAGATTAAATCTTACAATGATGATACAACCCTAGACCCTGACACCTTAGCCTTTTCTCTATAAATATTCTTTATGGAGGTACATTATCAACACTTGTGAAAGCCCCTCCCTCTCTCTATCTCTCGACCTCAGTAGGTATGCCCCACACTCTCACTCTTTTGTTTTCTTCAAATGTAGTGTTTTAAATTACATTGTGTAGAGAAAGCCCAAGGGGCCATGCCCTAGCCCCAGCCCCAACTATTGATGTATTACTTGAGCTTCTACTTTGAGTTTTTGTTTCTTCTATCACATGCCATGCTCTCGATGGATTATGCCTAGGCTTCCCAAATTGTGAGACAAAATTAGGATCAAGATTCCATGTACCATCAGTAGAGAAGGCCTGATGTGAGGTGTACAAAATCCATGAAGCAAGGTACTCAGTTATTCTAATGGTTCTATATGTCTTAATTCTTTATGAATATTATTTTTATTTGATTGTAAAGTATTAAGATCCTAGATTGTATTAGGGTTTAGTTGTGATTTTTGACACTCGTAAATGTTTTAGCCAGGATGAATAAAAAAAAAGGATTTTTTCAATCATATATACTTGGCTAGATGGCATTGTCCATCTTTCATTTTTTCAATGACCATTGTATGAATTCGAAGCATCAATTGGATTGGTCATTAAGTAAATGAGATATCTGGTCCAATTAAAACTGGTCTCAACGACCTCCAAAAAACTTAAAATATAAGGGAAATACCATTTAAGTGCTCATAATCAAAGGGGGGGAAAATATCCCAATTAAAGGATTGTACATAATGAGACTACTTGACTACCTACCTTTGGTACAGGGAAATTATTTTCAACCATCTTATGTGAAATATGATAACTTGGGTGTGTCACAAAGTTTGAGAAAATTTCTTTTCAACTTTGAGCTTGATCAATGAAATTAATATTAGGAATAGGACACACTTTCTTTGGGTCACTGCAAAGTTTAAACCCTAGTATGATGAACCAAAACACTCCTAGAATGGAAGGCAAACTTCACCCCTCCCTCAAGTTTCAGGGTCTTGGTTGCCAAAGGAAAAGCAATTGGGACATTTTTTTCCTGCCCTTAAAAGTAAGCAGAGCACACTAAGTTTTGACAGAGCAGAGTACATTAAATTTCCAATGCCACTTTGATTAGCTGTGGTGACGAAGCCTTCCAGCCACTTTTTTCAAATGGATTCTCTGCAACTTAAAGTCCGCTGCTACTTAAATAAGTTGTAAATGATTGTAGCGTCAGTCAAGAAGCCACTAAAAGCTCATGGATTATGATGTCCCAAGGTTGATTGAGAGCCATTGCAGCCAAATTTTCACCAAATTCACATTTGAACATCTTTGATAACTTTGAAGCACCAAATTTTGCAGCAATGGGATGCATCTTGAAATGCTGGACTCACCACAATCTTCAATTTCAAGCCCTTTCCTAAGCATCCTTAGTACCGCAGTGGCCATTCATTGGATATTGAGAAACTGCACTCCTATATATTGATGTTATCAATTCTCTTAAAAGGGGATTCAAATGTTAAACCATATTTCAATCGCTCGAAATTATTGCAGCTCTTTCTACTTGGGAAGAAATAAAATCCACTAGGATGCACACTTCAAAAGTCATACATCAGCAATAAGCGAACATAGAGTAATTTCTGAAAAGGAACTATGATTCTGGCACACAGAGGTGGATAGATTGGAGATCGGCATGAGTTAAAAAAATTGGCATAAGCCATTGACGGAGATTGGCATGTGTTGAAAAAATTGGCATAAGCCATTGCCGGTTGGGGAATGTATACCAAAGAGGCACTAGATTTTGGGTGGAAACTTGGAGCAGAATTAGGCTCTACTATGATTATTGTGAGGAGAAGGCCAAAAGGTAGTCAAACATATAAAGTTACAGTTTAGTTAGGATCTTATTAGAATGGGAAGGTCTGTACAGAAACATGAAATTCGAAAAAGGGCAGCAAAATGATGTATTTAAGCAAGGTTGAGTTCACAGGATAACTGTTCTCTCTGCCTTTGGCAGCAGTTGTTAAGAACAAGAATCTCAACTGTAACCATCATCATGTCGAGGTTTCCACGTTTACAAGCTTTTGAATTTTGAATGGAAAGTTTCCTCCACTACAAAGAGCAAAATGTGATCTACTTATTTTCCTGTTTGCTGCTTTTGGAGATTTTTATCCCTGGGCTTGTAGTGATTGTGGAAGTGAATAAACATATTGGCATTGTATGTATCTGCAGGACCCGAAAGATGATGGTGGAGCACATTGAGAAGATTATCATTTAATGGGGAAATGGGGGCTTTAGTGAAGCTCCCCATGGCTTCGATAAGAGGAAGAAAGAAAAATATCCTGTGATATGACACATCGACAGAGCTAAAACGGGGTTTCACAGCATGAATTAGCTCATGATTCTGTGAAAGCTGAAGTTGAAGCACTTCTCTATGGCCTCCAAGGATTTTTTGTTCCCTCTTGCTCTGAAACTTTGCGGAGGAAACAATATGCGATCCATCAACCTAGCAGATACCCAATCGAGAAATACCCATGAGATTTATAGTGCTTTGAAGTCTCATCTGTGTATCAGTTCATGAGCGTTTCAGTTTCAATCCAACTGCATGCCATTCTCTCCCCACATAAAGCAGGTGATCCTAACGTAGCATTTCTCTTGTAGAAAAAGAAAGTTGTTTCTCAATAATAAAATCTACAAAACTTTTTCACTCCAAATTTGAAACCTTGCAGAAAATTTAAAGACCAGCAACTCAGTGACTTCCCCTGCAACAACCCCCCCCCCACATTCCTCCTCCTCCGCCCCTCTACACACACATATATCAAACAACCCAATAACCGCATGATAAACAACTAAAGAAAGCAGCAAAAGGAAAACAAACACTTAAAGGAGCTTCTAGCAAAAGTACTATCTGAAATGGAAGATCCAAACTTCACAATATCTATAACTTGCAGTGGGTTAAAGGCACAGATACACAAAACTAAAGGTAACTTACAGTTACCACCATGGGGGTCAAGCAAGGGAACAGCACGAGTGGAAGCATCTTGCAAAATCCTCCAAGAAAGCAGACCCATTTGAATTAGACTCCGAGTATCAATTCCTTTATTCTGTTACCTCCTTCCAAATCCAAATTCTCGCCAACTTAATCAGGAATTGGCCTCCTACTCAATGCTTCCTCGAACCGCCTACATGAGTCAGCCCTCATCTCGGTAGACATATCATTTTCAGGAGCAGGGTAATAGTCCTCCCTTAACTGCACATCCCTTAAGCTTGGGATCCTTAGCAAAAGCTGCATAAAATGCTCATGTGTAGTCCCATGTATGATAAGCCTCCGGAGTGTCAAACTCTCTGACAGTAGTCCGGCTCCCGGCAGAGAGACGCTCCTTCGATTCATTTCTCGGTCCTGAGGTGGCCAGTAGTCCATATCTGTGATACCAAGCTCTCTGATTCCATTCAAATAAAACCTCTCCCATAAGCTCAAGTCCATCTGCCCACTAGGTGCCGAGAGAGCATAGCCAACTGCATCTCCACAGTCAAGGTGGAGCTTCGTAAGAGAGTGGTAGCGTGCGAGAGATGCGAGCCCAAACGCCTGTACGCCTGGCTTTGCACATAATCGACAATCTCCTTCTACTTTGATCCTCACTTCCTCTAAGGCTGGGCAACTCTCCAGGCCTGCATTGACAAGCGGGCTCAAAAGTTCGCCCACTGCTATCCAGAGAGAGAGTGACTTTAGTTTGGTCCAGGTCTTGGTGCGGTAAAAGCCATTGTGAGTGTAACATAGGTCATCTGAGTCGATAGAAGACATCTTCATTTTCTTATCAGTGTGTCTGGTACAGGACTCTTCATCTTCACCATGATTCGTAAGAAACCTGTTTGAATTTGGGTTGTTAGCAAATTCGGCCTGCTGATTCCACACGCAATCAATGTGCAGGTGCTGCAACTGGTTGCAAATTGGCTCGAGTGCACAAAGGGTTGATACAGCGTCCAAACGCTTGCAACATGAGACTCTCAAGTCCACAAGGCTGCGACACAGACACCTCACCACGCCGCGGAGCCCGCTCTCGGTTATCTCTGGGCAGCCCAGGAGCTCAAGCTTCACGAGACGCGGGCAACCAACAGAGACCATGGCAAGGTCTTCGTCTGAGAAATTCACCGAATTCTTTATGGAAAGGGATTTCAGGCCATGACAATGGGCTAGGCCGCTAGGACGAGGATCTTGTGGACACAAGAGCCCCTGGAAGTGGCCTAGCTCAAGGGCCATGAGGCGAGGGCAACGCATTGCAAGAGCCTCGAGAGCAGGAGCTGAATTAAGCACATTGTGGCGCACATCCAGCGCGAAATCTCGGAGCAATGGGAGGGCGTTGAAGGCCTCGGTGAGGCCAACGGGGGTCACGTTCGTGGGAACAGCAGAGTCAGGGCAGGCCCGTGGAGCGGAGAGTGCAGAGGAGTCGACGAGGTGGAGGACACTCAGTTTAGGGCAGGCAAGGGCGAGGTCCACAAGGGCAGCGTCACCAACGGCATCAACATAGCGGGGGTCAAAGACGCAGGAGGCGAGGAGGGTGCTGAGATTAGGGCAAGCTTGTGCGAGGGCTAAGAGTTGCGTCGCCTTGAATGCATCGGTGGAGGGATTGAGCAGATAGAGAGACGATAGATTAGATGCGACCAGAGGGTGGGCTTCGAGAGCTGGAGGGAGATCATCAGGGAGCCAGCAATAGAACAGGGAGAGGTCAAGACGAGAGAGGTTGTTGCAGTGAGAGAAAATGGGTGCAAAATCAGAGCCTGGAGGGCCATCGGGAGGACGAGGGTGGAATCGGACGAGCTTGACCGAGACAAGATTGGGCCAGAGCGGGGCGAGGAGGAGGAGAGAGGAGGGTGAGCGGGCGTAGAGACAGAGGGAGGTGAGATTGGGGAAGGAGGAGGACAGGAGGCGGGCGAGGAGGAGGAGAGAGGAGGGATCATTGGAGGTGAGGAGGAGGGGATGGCCCCAAGGAGAGAGAGAGGAGAGGTCAAGGTGAGAGATGGAGGTGAAGGAAGTAGGGAGGAAGGGGAGTTCGCGGGCATGGCCACGCAGAGACAAGTGGATGCGGGAAGAGCGCTCGAGCGCCGCCCACTTGCGGCAGACCAGGGCAACCGCATTGCGGCTGCGAGTTTCCGTCACACAGCCGATGATGCTGCCCAAAATGGCATCCGGCAGGTCCTGCACTTTCGTCTCCGCCTCCCCTCCTTGGCCTACACCCACCATGACAACAGCAGAGAGGGAATTGCGATGAGATGACAACAGTAGAGAGAATTGCAGAGGGAGGGAGAGAGAGGGAGGGATGAGTGAGGAGGACGCAGAGAGAGGTTTATAAATGGTGGAGTGGATTGGATAGAGATGAAGATATGGAAATGGAAAAGAGAAAGAGAGTGTGGGGCCATTGCCAATTTTGTCGATAAGAAAGAGTAGGAGCTCCTCCCACTTGATCCAACTCTCCCTCCAATTTATTATTTTTATTTTTTGGAGTTTGGACATGAACTGTCGAATCCGATCCGATTAGATATATACTAAGACCCAACCCAGGACTATAAATAAAAATATAATCGAATTTTATTTTTATATATTTTATACTACAAAATAAAAATTTTATTTTATATAATGCTACATAATTGTTTATATTAATATATTTGGGTCAAGTTGGCCTCAACCCAAATCCAACCTCACTTGATAAGATCCACACTAGCTTAGACATATCAAAGTCAAATGAACCTATGCCCAACCAGTATTCGCAACATCAAACCAAAACGGTTAACCGGACATGGGTATGGAAGCGATTTAACCGGTCTAATCAGTAAACCGGCCGATTCAACCGCTCTAACCAGACAAGTCTTGGGCGGTCAAAAAAATATTAAAAACATAAAAAAAAATCTACTAAAATAGGAAAATATATATAAAGAATGATTGAAACAAAACTTCATTCAAATGAAGTTGAAAATTTAATGAAAAAAATGGATTTTAACCCATTCTATATATTTCAATGGCTATTTTTAAAAATTTAAAAAAAAAATAAAAAAAATATAAAAGTGAGTAATAATGACCAAAACAATTTTTAATTTTTACCATAATATAAAAAATATTTTAAAATATATTACAAATTAAATTTTTTATTTTTTAAAATTTATATATATATATATTTCTTTTAAATACTGATTGATTACCCTAACCGCCCAAAACCCGATCTAAACGAACAGTTAGCGATTAGATTTCAGACGATGTTACAAACAATGGGCCCAACCCACAAACCCCCGTAGGGTCAAGCATCGTCTCTCTTATTTATGGCTCTCTTAACCCCTAAAAAAAACTAGTGGAAGGGAAGAGAGAGAAACCTTCACCTTAAAAAACTATTAAGCTTTTAAGATATAATATAATATGATAGATATGATATAATAATATATTATATTAAGAATTATGTGATATGGTTATTAAAAAGATCTTTATATAGTTATAAAAAATATCATGAAATTACAATAAATTATATAATACATTATTATACGACCCCACCCGTTACCTACCCCTATTTGTGCTTGCTAATTTGGGCCACTCGTGTAACACCGCCATGGGAAAGCATATGACATTTCTTGATTTATTTTTAGATGTTGATTTCAATCCACTGCTGCCTTCAAAAATGCACCAATATTGCTCAAATTATTTCGGTTGGAAGCCCGTAGGATCTTTTCTTTGAGGACTCGATGTAAATCATTATCATCATCATAACTTTTTTTTCAATTACCATCTTTTGACCCTCTCGACTTTTATACAGGGTCTTCATTCTTTAAGTGACAAATTGGATGTACTCAAAATTAGAATACTTTTGAATGCGGTCTGAAAATCTTGTGAAACGGATTTTTAGATTAAAAAAAAAGAATGCCGTGTCAAAACAAAAATTACCTTTCAAAATAATTTAAGATAGACTTGAATTTTTTCGTATGAAATTGTGGTCTCTTTTCACCCGTGCAAACCTCACACCTAGCTTTCTTGCTATTTACCCATTACCCAACCACCCAACTCTCTTTCTCTCTCTCTAATTGCAAACCTAAAAATCTAACTCTCTCTAGCACCTTGCTATCCCTCTCTAGCACCCTGCTACCCAATTCACTATCTCTCTAAGAAGCTCCTCTGGTGCAGTTAATGGTTTAGTAGCACCAAGCATCTTGCATTGCGGAATCCAAATCTGCGGTGCACCATCATAATATTCATTCTTCAAGGTGCTGCCAATGGAGCTCTCTTAGTCTGATTGTGCCATCAAACACTTGATCATGTGAGCAAAATAACATTTTTATGGAAAGTGAGAGAGTTGACAAGATATTGCAGTAAGTAAGTCTCTCACGTACTTTCCTTCAGTTTTGAATCTCTTTGATTGTCTATCTCCGTATCGACCGGAGTCCATGATTGATTTAGGGTCTCCATCTTGTAATAAGCATGTTTAATGGTTCTTTTGATTTTACCGCCATTTCTCCTTTAGTTAATAACTGGAGTCCACATCTCTTCACAACCCGAAGTCATGAAAGCAGAGACCCTAGTTTTTCAGCAAATAAAAAGGTATTTTGCAGAAAACCCTAGTGTTCATCAAAAATAACACGAAACCCAAATTTGTAAAGACGGACAAGTTCTCGTAAAAAATACTAAGGTTCATCAAAATCAACGTAAACCTTACATTTGGAGTGAGGGTAAGCTTAATACACTGAACCAAAGTATGTAGAGAGAGAAAAGAGATTAAGAGAGGTAAGAGGGGAGGGAGAGACCATTTGGTGAGGCAAGAGATTTGGGACAGAGTGATACCAATCCATAGTGAGGGCTAAAATAAAATACTCGTGTAACACCCAAACGATTTTATAATAATAGAAAAAAGGGTTTGTATTTTTTTCAATTGGTATTTGAAAAACTTGCAATTTTTTATGGATAACAAATTCCTGACATCCATCCAAAATTGCCATAAATGATATCTTCCATCCATAGTTTGTGCTACATTTTAACTTCATCTTCTCTTGTCATCATTGGACGATTGAGATGAATCGCAACGACCTCTCAAATTCGTAAGTGTCAACTTGAGCAGACGATGGATTCATCCCAATCATCTGTTGTGAACTTAGAAGGGAGATTTTATGAATCTTTATGTTTTGTAATCTACATGTACTATGTTTGTGTGTTACATGTGACTTAATCTACAATCTACAAAAGTAAACAAACCATAAATCAAAAGGTATAAATCTTTGGATATAGAAAATAATCAATATTGTCACACCACACTAACAGTGAACAGAGAATTTACTACTTAATTATTGACAACTAAATATTCTTGCAAACATAAAAATACATTAATAATAGCTTATTTGAAAATTTAAAAAAATGGTATGTTGGTAATTTTGAATTACTTTAAGAGCCTATCATCAATTAAAAAGTCAAAAGGATCTTTTTAAATTTTAAATTGGGTTTTAGAGGCATTTTCAAATGACAAAAGTGCCTTTTCCAAAAGAATGTGGTTTGTATAGAGCCGAGGCTCTAAACAACCCAAATTAGAGCCCACCTTTAAATAGTATCGAGAAATGTAGTTTTCATGCTGGAAATATTTAGTTAGCCTTAAAATATATTTTCATATTTAATCATAAAATTTAAAGCTTCAAAAATAGTGTAGATCGAGCATATCTATGAAAAATTGAATAACTTAAAACTTAACAGTCCAAAATTGTGTTATAAGATGCACTATTTCCAAAACTTGAAATCCATTTTCTTCTCAAGTCCATGCATCTTGATGTCAAGATGATCAATTTGATGATATTTGGGCATCAAAACAACCTCTTCTACTCTATATAAACTTTTCCCTTTCCAAAATAAATGAACCATTTAAGGGCATTTTATAATTAAAACTTTTTGAAGCGAAAACAAATAGATGCTTACAATGGATTAGAAATCTCTAGGGCTTGGTGTAGCCGACTCTCTTAGACCATATTGGTACCGTAGATCAGTCGAGAATCATTTTGCAACAAATTTTATGTAGAGATTCTAAGATTTCATGAGCTTTTGGCCCAGTTTTGGATTTTTGGATTTTATGCACTTTTCCATCGACTTTTGATTGATCTTGCCAGATCCTTGCAGTTTTATTTTATTCAGAGGCCAAAGGATTGCCTGATAGCTCCTCTGTTGATCAAGCTATGGCCTTTTGAACCGTCCAAAATCATAAACATGATTTTTTTCACAAAATTAGACTTTTTCCTCATCAAAACAGACCTTGAGCATGATTTCACACATGTCAATGGAAAGTTTATTGAGTCATGATTGAAATGCAGCAGGTCTAATGTCAAAATGCCTCTTGGATGTGGAGATATCGTCAAAATACCAGTGACATATCATGGAAATTGTTTTTTTGTCATAGACCTCCCCCAACTACTCTCTAGCCCCTCAAGCTATACATCAATGGAAAGCTCTTATAAGGAAAACAACATACTCGAATTTTCCTCCTGGTTTGAGAGCAAGAATGATCTATGTTGCAGAATTTTAGCCTATCCCTTCTGGTGATATATATATATATATATATTAACTTCTGAATAGTATGCAACATTGTCAAATCTTTAAACAGGGGCAAATCGTGATTATTTCTAGGGGCTACCTTTGTAATTTGCCTCTTTTGCCACCATACACAGCTTGTGTACGATGCTTCATATATCGACCCTTCCCTAGCTTCTTCTACTGATATCATTTTGACCTAAATTTTGAGGGTAGATTTGGTGCATCAACGGCTATCTTGAGGCATGTTTTGGAATACGGCCCTTTAATTCATGCTCTATAGTGGATCGGGCATTATGGACCTCATGGCCATGGTTTTTATTTGGGAGGCCCATTTATCATACAAATGAAAGTCCTCCAAGTTTGGGAAGAATTACATGTGTTTGGGGGGCTTTCCTACCATATCCGGTTCTCTTGCCAGTCGTCCGGCATCTTTGGTACCGGATTCCTATTAGAATTGACAACCCCTCGGCCTACTTTGGTGGGCCGCCTTTTTTTATGGAACCTTATAATTACCCTCATCTTTTAAGGATTTAGGGTCAAGGTGATATGATGCCCTGATACCCATCTTTTAGTTTCATCAAAGGCCTATCTTTCCTACTGAATTACCAAAAAGACAAAAAAAAAAATTCATGCAAACACACGTACTTAAACTTAGTTATTTTTTTCTAAGGTTTTGCTACATGGCTAACATTCACTCCAATATGTTGTTACAATAAGTGGCTTGTGATAAGTGGATTGTTCAAGCTGCCTATCTCTTATAATTTTGATTACCAAAATGAATGAGGCTTCTCCCATGTCCTTTGTGTCAATAGAATCTAATAACAAGGCTTAAATCCGGCGTACTTTCGTGCCGGACCACAAAAAAATTTCAGTTTGGTGTAAAATTGTGTCGGACCGGTTGCGGTATGGCATATTTTTGTGTTGAACTAAAAAAATTTTTAATCCAGCCCAAACCTGTGCAAGAATGTCTTATGGGGCTTTTAGATTTCTAGGAGCTTGTGACTGGTCCAATGAACTTTTGTGTCAGATTGAATTTTTTTTGCTGTCCAGTACAAAGTGTGTCTGATCGTCTTATGGGACTTCTGAAGCCAAGTCTAGAGAGAGAGGGTGGGTAAAGAGAGGGCGGGTAGAGAGAGAGGGCGTGTAGAGAGAGGGAGCAAGTAGTGAGAGAGAGATGAAGGGCAATTTACTCTTTAAATTATTATTATTTTTTGACTGAGGGGGTAAAAGAGAGAAAAAATAGTGACTAAAAATAAGGGGTTAGAGTGTGATACTAAAAATAAGGAGTTAAAATGTCGATAAAGTTCATTGTGGAGGTATCCATAATCTTCTCTCGATTTTATTTGCAACAAAATACCCCAAACATGAAGTTTTATGCTATCATTCAGGCTTTCACACATTTGCCATGATTACCTTAGAGGGAGTTTTGGCTTTCACACATTTGCCATGATTGCCTTAGAGGGAGTTTTATTCTTTTCTCAAATCATTGGGAGTTGAAGGACAATACAAGCTCAATCAATGATATGCTAGGTGGGTAGCCTATTTGCAAAAGTTTACTTCTGTTATTTGGTATAAGGTAGAATTAGAACAAGGTGCCCTGATGCTTGGACTAGAAGGTTAGCTTTATTGCTTACATAGAAGCCACCATGTTTTCATGTAAATGGTGTTAATTTCAAGGTCATATCTATCTATTTTATGTTAAGCAAGAGCAACACCCTCTCTATTCTTGTACCACATGTCCATTTTTTTTTTTTCCTAATAAATCTCTCTCCCCACCATGTTTTTCTCTCTTTTCTGTCTCTTCACCAATATTCTCATGTACCTCCTCTCTCTTTCTTAATAAATCAACTTTTTTAAAATTTTTCTCATATTTTCTCTCTCTTAATAAATCTCTCCCCTAATGTTTTTCTCACTTTTCTCTCTCCTCACCAATATTCTCAAGTACCTCTAGTCCTCTACTATATCTCTTTCCTAATACATCAACTTTCTTAAAATATTTGCTCACATTTTTTCTCTCTTTCCTAGTACATCTTTCCACCTCTCTCTTATTTAAAAGTTTTTAATATAATTTTTCGAAAATATCTATACCCCTCTTCCCCTCCCTATGTTTTTCTCTCTCCTCTCTCCTCACCCATATTCTCTCTCTCCTAATAAATCTTTCTACTTCTCTCTTTCCTTCTTATTTAAAGCCTCGTACAACATTCCTAAAATATTTCTACCTCCCTCCCCCATATTTCATAACTTATGTCTTTCATAATTTCTCTTAATTACCTCTATTTTCTCTCTCCTACCTCGTTTTCTCACTAACCCAAAAGGGAAAGGTTTCTATGCTTCCCCTATAGCATAGAAGTTCTATCCTCTCCCAACCATCTAGTCATCCAATTTTGATCAAGAGAGCCACTCACCGTTTGATTTTAGATCCGACGTCTCAAAGTATTTATTTTTAGTTTTTTTTTATACAAATTGTATAAATATGAATTTGGTATATACCATATTCTCATTGGGATGCAACTATTAAAAATATTAAAAATATTTTTTTGATAAAATATAATGACCAAAATACCCCTTAAAACTTTTAGGGGTATTTTGGTCATTTTATTTTTATATTTTTTGCTAGTCCGTGTTTAATAGATGAATGGAACTCCAAATTTTGGTGTCCAAATAGTTTATAAAAAAAATTAAAAATAAAATAATGTAGATACATGATTGTGATTGGGGCAATCTTAGCCCCCCATTCAGAATGGATGGTTGGATAAAAGTGAGGATAGAACTTCTATGCAGTAGGGGAAACATAGAAAGCTTGTCCAACTCTAAATGTTTCTAAAAATTTAAAATTCTTTCATATCTCTACTGTTTTGCTAAATTCTCTCCCAAAAATGTTCTTATTTAAATTTCTCTCCTCACTCTCTCCGGGTTTTCCAACACTCTCTCCCTCTCTCTCTCTCTCTCTCTCTCTATCATTTGCCTTTCTCATCCCTTGGTTGAGTGGGTCAACATCTCTCCCCTCTCCTGCTCTTTCCATCAAATATGGCTATATTACTTTGAATTTAGTTTGGTTATTGTTGTGTTTGGATATTTTATTTTTCTTCTGTTTTCTCTAATGTCATGTGATGTTAAGCCAATCTATGCTTGAAATTTTTTGGTTTATTTTTTTGGATTGAAATACGAATAATATGATTAGAAATAAATTTTGTTTAGATTTCTTAATATTTTGGTTTACTCTATAGGAATCTTTTGTATATGCCAATGTGGTCTCTCTCACTAATGCCCAACCCTAACAATTTATGTTTCTAACTTATTTTAAAAATATTTTATTTTCAGTTTTAGGTTAATTAAGTAGTAATGAATTATGTTGTAATTTTAGGTCTATTGCAGTTAACTTTTATGCTTTTCTCTATACAGGCAAATCACATAATTTACATGGGCAGCTAGAGGTGAGCTTGTTGGTATTTTTTTTTCAATTTCCTATTTCTCTTGCAATAATTTTCTACAGAAATTTAAATGAATAAAATTTTCCCCAATCCATCACTTGAGTTGGAATAGTTAAAAAATGGTAAACTGTTAAATTGTGGATAAAATATAAAATTCTTTATGAGCATAGATGCATACTATGAGTATATCTCTAAACTTTTTCCTGAAACTATCCCTCCATGTGTGTGCGCGCTAAGTATGTTGACATTTCAATTTTCTTCATTCCTATCAAATTGTAAAGGAAATAGGAGTTATAAATAATATTTCTTCAAAGGCATAAGGTATCACAATTGGACATGATTTGCTCTCTCCCCAGAAGATCAAAACCTTGATTTATTTTTTTTTATAAATATATTCATTAATTTCATTGAAATTGTAATGTATTAGTAAACTTACTCTTCTTTTAGGTAAATCATAACATACTATCTAAAAGAATAATATTTATACGAATAAATCATATTTTAAGTATTTTTGTAATTAATATAATCTAAATTATGATATAATAGTAAATAGATTATTTCTTACCGAAAAAAATTTGTTGCTTTGAATTTACTTTGGTTATTGTTGTGTTTGGATATTTTATTTTTCTTCTGTTTTCTCTAATATCCTGTGATGTTAAGCCAGTCTATTTTTGTATATGTCAATGCTTCACTTGTTCTAAAAATGTATTATTTTCAGTTTTAGGTTAATTAAGTAGTAATGAATTATATTTTAATTTTAGATCTACTATAGTTAATTTTGATGTTTTTCTCTACATATGCAAATCACATAATTTACATGGGTAGCTAAAGGTGACCTTTAACTTTCTACAAAAAATTTTAATGAATAAATTTTTCTCCAATCCTTCACTTGAGTGGGAATAGTTGAAAAATGGCAAACTGTTAAATCCTTGATAAAATAGGAAACTGTTTATGAGCATAGATGCATACTATGAGTACATCTCGAAACTTTATTTTCCTAAAACTATATCTCTGTGTGTGTGCTAAGCATGTTGACATTCCAATTTTCTTTGATTCCCATCAAATTGCAAATGAAATAGGAGTTACAAATAATATTTCTTCAAAGGCATACGGCATAACAATTGAGCATGATTTGCTATCTCCACAGACGATCAAAACCTTGATTTATTTTCTTTTATAAATATATTCATTAATTTAGCATTGAAATTATAATATATTAGTAAACTTATCCTGCTTTTTTGGTAAATCATAACATACTATCTAAAAGAATAATATTAATACGAATAAATCATCTTTTTAAGTACTTTTATAATTAATATAATCTAAATTATCATATATTAATAAATAGATTATTTCTTGCCGAAAAATATTTGTTGCCTAAAAGTATAAATAATTATAGATTAGTATATAAAAATCTAAAAATAATATAAGACAACATAATTCAAATTATAACATATTGGTAAATATATTCTTTTAAGAAAACAAATATGTTTTAAAAATAACTTGAGAATTTTCTTTTTCATTTTTTGTATTTTCTGTTTTTTTTTTCTTTTTGCAACTTCTAACATCACAACATAATTGGAAAATTTTCTATCATTTTTATGTATGCAATTTGAATTATTTAATTGTTTATGTTCTAATTTGTTCCAAGTAGATACATGCTAATTAAATATTTTTAAAATAATGTATCAATTATAATTATTTGATACAATATTCAATTTCAAATATTCCTCTAATTAAAATAGCATTTACAACTTTTTGGTATCCCACTAATCTTATTTTATCACAAATAGTATATCTGAATTATTTTTTTCTTTCATAGTTTAAAAAAATTATAATTATTTAATAAAATTATTTAATTGTGAGGATAAATTCAATAATCTCTAAGACCAAGTTTTATTAAATATATTTTTCAATGATAATATATTTTACGTGCAACGCACATACATATTACTAATAAGTTTAATGTGGTGATGATATTAGTGGGGCATTTCTTATTCAAGGTGGATTTATCTTAAAGAGAATTTTGTATGTATACCCACTAGTTCTCATTGTGTAAGGGAAGAATATATTGTTATCAAGTTAATATAGGAAGCGTAAATTGCAATCAATATATATGGGAAGGGTTAGTAGATCTATACTTTGTGATAAGTATGGGATATGGAAGAATATATTGTTATCAGGTTAATATGGAAAGTATATATTGCAATCAATATATATGGGAAGGGTTAGTAGAGTATCTATACTTTATGGTAAGTTTGGGTATAGGAAAGAATATATTGTTATTAAGTTAATATGGAAAGTATATATTGCAATCAATATATATGGGAAGAGTTAGTAGAGTATATGTATTTTATGGTAAGTCTGGGTATAGTTTAGCTATTTCTGATTTAGTTTCTATTATTGTCATTTGTAATTATCTATAAAAGATAAGTCTGTATATTCATATGATTAATGGACACTGAGTCTTTTCAAAGAAGTCTGAGACTCTTAATATGGTATCAGAGCTACATTCATCTTTGTTGTATTCATTCATCATTTGAACTCGCACTGCAGATCTGTCTTTTCTATCGAGTCTTGTTTTGATTCTCTGATTTATCTTCTCTATTGAGTTGTGTTTCAACTCTCTGATCTGTCTCTATGCCGAGTCGTGTTTTGATTTTCTGATCTGTTTGATCTCCTCCGCCTCTTTTTCTATCTTCTGAATCCCTTGATCTGAGCCTCAGTATCAGGTTGTTTCAGGACAGCCGATTAACAATCTCTAGATCTTGATCTTAGGGTCTAGATCAATCTGAATAATAAAATAGTTAAAAACCCAGTTTGGCTGGAGATCTACCGGAAAACAAGCACCAAGGATTTGCCGAAAAATCATCATTCGCCCAAAAAAAAAAGTGATCTGTAGAATTTGGGCCTCCGAAGATCCACGATAGACTCTCTCTCTCTTTCTCTCTCTCTCTCTCTCTATTGATCTGATACGTTACAAGCCGTTCACCACAATGTTGGGTGTTTCAAGTTTATGGATTCTAAATCTGTAGTGGATCTAGTAGAAGCTTCATTAGGAGTTTACTTTTTTGGGCTTCATTTGGATGGCGTAGAGAAAAAAATGGCTATAGAAGTGGATTAACCATAGTCCTCTACAAATGAAGATGTGCATAAACAACGGTTTATCATAGAAGTTGCTAGTGGTACTTTGTCAGGAAAAACTATTGTTTGTGATATGATTAATGAGCAACTTCGGGACCAGCGTGTTGTACTTGATAACTAATAGTATTTCATCATACGTTGACCGATGAGGAGCTTAAGTGAGTTCATGAGTTTAACTTTGACTATCATGATGCCTTTGACATGGAGAAGCCATCTACGCCTCAAAGCGCTCTCCCACGGCCCCCATCCAGATTTTCAGCCTCCCAGATCCTAAAGCCCCCTTGACCACTCGTCCAACCACATATATCTTCCCCAATCGCTCTGATCTGAAACCTCTAAAATTGACCATCTAAAAAACCCTTATGAAAAACCAACCAAAAAACAAAATTGCTAGTTCTGCCCTTCTGAAGAACAACCATTTTTGCCTTTAAAAAATCAGCTATTCGCCTAGTCCCAGCCAAATATGTTAGGAAAATCCTCTAAAAATTTGTCCCCCCCCCCCCCCCCCCAAAAAAAAAAAAGTAGATTTTCTTACTTCACAAGTGCAACACGCTGGTCCCGAAGTTCCTCATTGATCATATCACAAACAGTATGGAAAATATATATTACACCGAGTTCTATTGGCTCTTCCAAGTGTCATTCTGTTCTCTCAGTTATCATGACTGCTTTGTCTGGAATTTTTATCTCATTGATCGAGCCTACTTTGATATGGCATTCAGTTCTTGAGGCCATATGTTCCTGAAGTTTGTTGATCCGCTGCTGCTTTTTGTGTTTTTTGATCAAGCAATCTGAGTATGACAACCACTGCATCTACTGGTTATGCTTACGCCTAAAGATCCAACTGCTTGTTTACAGAATTAGTATTAAAACTCCAACTGCTCTCTCATAACATATTGAGTTTGAGGGGGAGTGTGAAAGGGAAGAATATATATCAAGTTAATATAGAAAGTATATATTACAATCATTATATATGGTAAGGGTTAGTAGGGTATCTATACTTTATGGTAAGTATGGGTACAATTTAGTTATTTGTGACTTAGTTTTTATTATTATCATATGTATTATTATTGTTATATGTAATTTGTCTATAAAAGACAAGTCTGTATATTCATATGATTAATAGACACTGAGTCTCTTCAGAGAAACTTGAGACTCTTTACACTCTTAGGGAAACCCTTATAACAGAGTTTCAAGGAGGAAGTCTTGAAGGACATTTTCAAGGAGAAGGTCTTGAAAGACATTTTGGGCGAGACAAAACCATAGAATTGGTGGAGTCCAAGTATTTTTTATGCAAGTTGGAAATGGATGTTATTCGGTCTGTAGAGAGGTCTTGTAAATGTCAAATCGTTAAGGGGCATAAGTAGAACACAACGGATCATTCTCCACTTCCTATTCCCAACGAGCCTCGAGATGATGCTAACATGGACTTTGCGCCGAGTGTTTTGTGGTCACAACAATGTATGGACAAAGTATTTGTAGTAATGGACAAATTTTGAAAATGACTCAATTTTATAGCTTTTAAAAAGACATTGAATGCTACATATGAAAATGATCACTTCAAATCTAGATAAGTTTTAAATTCTAAGTCATTTTTGGGGAAACTTATGGAAGAAAGTGAGTACTTAATTACAATTCAGTAGCGCTTACCACCCACAGACAAATTGGCAGATTGAACTGGTGAATTGTACTCTAAGGAATCTTCTCAAAAGCTTTGTGGGATACAAGAAGAAGCAATAGGATATTGTGCCATGCAAGAGGAATTTACCTATAATAGTGGTCATCGCGGGTCAACTGATACGAGTATGTCCAAAGTGGTTTATAAGCAAAACCCTACTCATTCATCAGACTTGGTTCTTTTCCAGACTAACGGGGAGGGTCATGCCACTGTTGAAGAGATGGTTGAACATATGAAAATGATCCATGATCAAGTGCGAGCTAATTTAAAATCCAATACAACCGAGTATAAAAGGAGGACCGCCAAATACCATCGTTTGAAACAGTTCAATGTTGGAGATATGGTAATTGTTTATTTGCGAAGGAAGAGGGATCCAATATGCAAATACAACAAATTGAATAATCAGAAGACAAGTCTATTTAAGATCTTAAAAAAGATAGGCACAGTCGCGTATAAGGTCGTCTTGCCTTTACATATGGAGACATCTAATGTTTTGAATATTGTTAGGTCGTCTTGCCTTCACATATGGAGACATCTAATGTTTTGAATATTGTTAATTTGTCTGAGTATGATGAATAAGAGGTTAGTGAACATGAAGTTCCTAACTCAAGTTTGAATTCTTTTCAACCGAAAGAGAAGGATGACGTGCATAACAATCTTAATGGGGATGATCTACCTTTCCAACATCACATTCTTGGCAAGCTCTCATTTATTTAGAGGATGCAAATCCTAAACGGGCTATCAAGAAGAATAAGAAGAGTAAGCATCAACAGGTGCTATTTTATTTAGTTCTTTCTGTTTATTTTTATGGGTGTAATTTGTATAGAGCCGATGCTCTAAACAAACAAAATAAAGCTCACCTTCAAATAGTGTCGAGAAATGTAGTTTCAATATTGAAAATCTTTGTGATGTCTTAAATATATTTTCATCTTGAATTATAAATTTTAAAGCTTTAAAAATAGTATAGATCGAGCAGAGCTATGAAAACTTAAAAATCTTAAAAATTGATGGCAAAAAAATGCATTACCAGATGCACTATTTCCAAAACTTGAAATCTATTTTTTCCTCATGTCCATGCATCTTGATGTCGAGTTGATCAATTTGAAGATATTTGGGCGTCAAAACAATATCTTCTAATGGAATTTTTGAAACGGCCCCTAATTTGATTGTTTAGAGCCTCGGCTCTATATAAACTTTTCCTTTTTTATTTTAGCTATAGTTTCTTTTATTTTAGAATAGGTTAAAGGAAATATGATATTTTTGTTTGAGTTGAGTTTATAAGTCATTTGTATTTAAGTGAAGGGTACTACAGCCTTTTTAAATTTTTAGTCATATTTAAAAAAAGAAGTGCAGCGTGTAAAGAAGGGGGTTTTCAATTTTTTTAATAAAAGAAGAAGAAGGAAGCTTTTGATTGGAAGCCTAGTTAGGGTTTTTGACAAAAGATCGAGATTTCTTCAACTTTGTGTCTGCTCGGAATGACATATTTTCTTGTTCTTTTCATAAAAAATTTCAATCACTAAAGGATGTAGTTTCAGTGTCAAAAATTATTTCGATATCCCGAAAATCTATATTTACTAATAATTGTGAATTTTAAAGCTTAAAATATACTGTAGATCGAGTATATCTATAAAGGCAAATGGTATGATAGGGCAGTAGCACTATAAAAATAAATAAAAGTTCATGTTAAAAAATTCATCAAAAATTGTAACTTCAGTGTTGAAAAACCTTCAAAATGGATATCTCTGTTTGAACATTATTGTTGTGAAAAAAGATTAGGATTTCAAGTTTTAAAAATACTGTATATTGCACCAAATCATCTAAACCATACATTTCATCCTACAATTAAATGTTATCAAATCCATAAGATCTATACCATTTTGTACATTTCAAAATTTATTAACGTTATTGGAAATTGATTTTAGAGCCATCATAAGATTTCATCCTATAATTAAATGTTACCAAATCCATAAGATCTATACTATTTTTTACATTTCAAAATTTATTGACGTTATTGGAAATTGATTTTAGAGCCATCATAAAGAATTTCGATGGCCAAAGTGCTTTCCAAATGAGGATTTGAGGTGAAACTTTATTTTGTTTTTATAAAGCCTTGGCCCTATAGAAACTTCATCCATCTATAAATGCTTAAATTTTTTGAAAATGAATGGGCTATAAGAAGCACTAGTTTTTTTTTTTCATTACATGAACTAAAACTTTCAAAAGCCGACATCTCTATAGAAGACGGTTCGAACCACCTTATATAGATTATATTACTCAACACTTTTAGTCCAGAGCTTCAAATTTGTTGCGGTTTGTATAAGGCAGAGATACTAAAGAATCAAAGTAAGGCACACCTTCAAATAGTGGCGAAAGATGTTTTAGTATTGAAAATCTTTGAAAGAGATTGGAAAATTTATTTTTTTATCTGATTATAAAATTTCAAGCTTTCAAAATATTTATGAATAAATTGAACTATATTAGCGTAAATTCTCTTAATATGCTTTACAAACCCTTTTTCTTTTCGCACGCTCCCAAAGCATAAAGCAAAGCTCCTCACTTTCTCTTTTTCTCGGTAAATAAAATGCCCTCGGTTTCTTTCCCCCGTTTATCATCTCTCTTCTTCTCTGTACAATTTCCATTTCTCTCTCTACAATTTGCTCAGCCATGTCTCTCTCTGTAAGACACCGGCGCCCTAACCTTGCCCCTGAAGATGAGCAGGAGGATTCTTCTTCCTCCTACTCAAAACTCGACAAACCAGAGACCACGAAGCAAGATACAGAGACTGGTCTCAATTGGAGGCTCCCTTTCATCGTTCTCTCAATCCTGAGATATATGAGCGCCACCTCCAATATCATCCATGACTGTGATGAATCCTTCAATTACTGGGAGCCCCTTCACTACCTTCTCTATAATTCAGGTTTCCAAACCTGGGAATACAGGTATGCATCTTCCAATTCACAGTTTTGTATTTTTTTTATATGCCATTTATGCTACAAATGCTAGTACCGTTACTATTGCAGCTACTTGTTGTTTGTATGTTTTGAAATAAATGTGGGAAATTTATGATGTTTATGTGCAAGATCATACTGATGAGTAAAAACCAGTCAGATACAGATTTTTGTTTTCTATGTGATGTTTGGGATTGTTGGGATCACTATTTCATCGGACTCATTGCTTGTTTTCTGTATTTGCGTGATCATCAGAGTCATTGTTTCTTAGCTGTATTTGTGTGACTAGCATTTGTTTGGTTATTTGTATTTTGCATTGCTTTTAAACTCGGCTCCGGCCTGAAGCTCTGCTCTGGCATGAGTGAGTAACTTGGCCGACTTGGCTGAGCAATGTACAAGGCCCAAAAAGGCCTAAAGTTTTTTAAAAATTTCAAAGAAATTGCTAAATAATAAAATAAAATGTTAAAAGCGAAATAAAACTAAAACCAAACTAAAATCGAAACAAGATGAACAAAATATATAAAACATGGATTTAGAAAGCTTTGATTTATGATTGGAGACATTTCAGAAAAAAAAAAAAAGAGGATAATACAAAAATAGTGCACATGACAAGGAAAACTCACAAATCATTGTAAAAACCATCCAAATTACGTATATAATTTTTATACATGGATACCACAATTTTATATAAGCTTTTGAGCTAGTCTTGTTAGTTGGCTCATATATCTTTAGATTTTATGAAGTGGGCTTCTGAAGCTTATGGTTTAGCATGGGACGATAAGCTCCTTGTCATGAAGGTGATGATGAGCGAGAGCTTTAATTTTACCATGGGACTAGAGCTAGTATTCGTTGTGTTCTAATAATTATTGACATCTGGACACTGTTGTTTGTTGACTGAATAGGAGCTATTGATCACTACTACCATACTGTTACTATCAAGTTTATTGTTATTTATGAAGTTATCACTGTTGGGGGTTTTTCACATGAGGTTGGGAATGCATTTGAATGATGGTTAGAATTTTTGTCTTGAGCGGAGGATCAGTTGAGGAAGCTTTGGTTGCTTAAATCCAATGTTCATAATTTATGCGTAGATAAGAGATGTGAGAGATCTGCAGTTCCAGCTATAAATAGGTAGCTGTGAAAGGGGATGAGATGGAGCTCTTTAGAGATAAATAAGGATAATGAATCTTGAAAGATTCGAAGGATGAATTTGAATTCGTGATCATTTAGTAGGGATTTTGAGGAGCTTTTGAGGGATTTGTGTGGGGCATGTAAAGGATAAAGGGATTCTGTATATCTCTTAGGCATCTAGAGCTTGTCGGGAAATGAACCTCAGCTGATCATCTCAGCAATTGTTTGGAAGTAGACACAAATAGATGAATTAAGAAATTGGTCCATTTCTTAGTGAACTTACACTCCATTGTTTGCTGCCATATGTAACCCAATTGGCTGGTATTTAGTGAACTTTGTCCTTAGAGAAGGGTTGTCTAATGTCGGTTGGGATTTGTTGGTCCGTAATTTTTAACATGTTTTGGGCATGTTCAAAAGTAACGTGATTTGGGGAATGCCAATACTGAGGAACTAAAAATCATAGTTACTGGGATCTTCTAAGGAGGGGATTGCTCCCGCTCTAGAAACTCGATCCAGCTTTCCGAGACATGGGATCTCGATTCCCATTGATTCCTTAATATTTTGGATCTCGATTTTGGAAATCGGGAAACTCAATCCCATTTAATGGGATCCTATCCCTATGCCAAAATCCATGGTTCCATGAGTAAGCAAAACCACGATTCCACCAACTTGTAATTGAGTGCCCTCTACTTTGGGAGTGAGTTTCACTGGTACATTTTTTGTTCATATACAATGGAGTGTGGATCTCCAACTTTTTTGAAGAAAGGCAATGAGAGAGCGAGAGACAAAAGAAGATGGAAGGAGATGCAAAAGTTAGCTGTATGATGGTTTTATTGAGGAATTTCAATAGTCTTAACATCCGTGGGCCTAGTGTATTGGGTCATGTCCACCTCCCAAAGGACTTCTATCTCTTGAGTGTTTGTTAACCCATAGTTAAGGGAGCCTTGTGGGTAGGGTGACGATCTCGCTCCGGAACCTCGATCCCACGGTTTCTGCAAGGGATCTTGTAGGGACACTGTTTTTTTTATATTGGGATCTCACTCCCAAAAACAGGGGACCACATTCCATCCATTAGTGGAATCCAGTTCCATTTCGAAATAGATCCCCGTCAACCATGGTCCAAGGCTTTGGTATATTAAAATCTTGGGTTCCATGTTTATGGGTTCTACTTTCATTAACGGATGATACCAGGTTAGAGATTACCGTTGTCTGAAGTTCCCATTATTTAGGAATCATAAGTTCCATGATGTGAAATTCCAATCCCTTTTTTGCATAGCACGAAGTTCCATTATTTTAGATTCTTAATTTGAACTAGGCATAGTCTAGAGTGACCCATTGTTTTATTAAGTTCTATTGTGTAAGCCATCCCTCTTAGTTGTGAGAATATATATTTTATTTAAAATTATATTTATGATGTTCTGTTGTTTTAGAGTCTTAAATCTTATTATAGTTGTAAGATGAGAATATATGCTTTCATTTCAAGCTTTAAAAAACTTCTTTTATGCGAGAGAGAGAGAGAGTGAGAGAGAGAGAGAGAGAGAGAGAGAGAGAGAGAGAGAGAGAGAGAGAGACTCTTTAAGAACAACCCCATTTTTTTGTATAGTGGAGCTTAGATTCTTGCTAGTCAAAACATCGAACCCATTGGCATTGGATCTTGTTCCCATAATTCTAAGGATCTCAGTCCTTGTCTTGTTCATTGTACGGACGTTGATCTTAACCCCAAGGAGCTTCTACTATGGTTGGTTCGGCGAATCCTGAACCGATTCCGCTCCCGCCTCCAACAACTATGTATCAACTAAATCGAGCCACTTATGGGGTTGCCTTATGGGTGATGGAAGAACACATATGCTTGGAAACGTGAGGTCTCTCTTGTGTATATGTCTTTGAGCCCCTAGCAATCTTTGACAAAGGAGAGCTATTGGGATTTATATATAGCAATGTCTTTCCTTTTTTCTTGTTTTGCAAAGGAGAGCTTAGCTATCGTGGCATTTTTTTTTTTGGAATCAATCTATCCAAGCATCTTATATGTAATCACTAATTGATATTTGAGTGGGAGTCATTCAATCCAACCGATTGGTACAAACAATGAGGATGTGTACATATGCAAGTAGACCTATGTAGGTAAGTGTGCAATTCTTGTTATGGACCCACATTAGTAATATACTAATAGTGATTCTTTTTAGTGATTCTTGCTTTAGTAATTGTTTTTATCACCCTCCATTCTCACCGGTAACATGGGATCAAGGGCTTGGATCTTAAATCTCCACATTGGATTTTTAGTAGCACTACTTGTGTGAAATCATACTCTAATAACAACAAAATGCCAAAGATAATTTCAATGACATGATTCTTGTTTAGATTGATACTTGGGTTAGTGAATTTGGAAAATGTTAAACCTATTGGTCAATGGAATTAACTCTCAAATTACTATACTGTGGATAAGTGAACTTTGAGAACCTTGAGTGTAATCATTGCAGAACGTGATCCCATATAGTGACCCATATAGTGACGATTTCGTTCATGTCCATATATGGAATATGCTCTCCGAAAGTCAAGGATCTCGATCCCTTTACTTGACCATGTATGGACCTCGTTCCGCTGACCATGGATCTTCGAGCTACCTCACTGCACCCTCTCGCTTTCGATCCTAGAGCTCTTGTCACTTCCATTCCCGGTACTATGCTAAAAATGGCATGTGAGCACTTGGTGGAAATATTTGCCAATGCATTATGTCATAAAATTGCATTTTGTAATCAACTTGAAGGATGTGAATACAATGATTATTTGGAAATATGAGGAGTAGAGATTCATGCAGGGAAGCATTTTTATCTTCCCCTATTGCGTTCTATAAAGAATGTTCCTCAATCGGCATATAGAAATTAATGACCTGGATAGGTTATGTGTTTAACTTTCATGCGTTTTTATACTCTCCTAAAGGGCTGGCAACGGGCCGGCCCTGCCCCTTTCTTCTTTATTTTTTCTTAAAGGGCTCTGGCGCAGTCCATTGCCACCCCTAGTCCTAGTTCCCTTTTTTCTAGATGTATGAATCTTTCCCTTAGTAACTATCTAATTCAAAGAACTTTTTAGGAAAAGTTCTTAATTGATGCGAATAAAGGTTTTAGTTGCCATTGATGTGTATCTTGCAAAAATAGATATAGAGTGGTTTGTGTGTGAGTATCGTGTATATATATATATATATGGGAGTCACTGCTGTACGCCCATATGCGAATGGCCCAGACAGATTGAATCTGGGCCATTCTGTGGCCGATCTGACTCTCACGGATGTTCGATAGTGTTTGAATTTTAATTTTTTTCTACAAATCCAAATCACTTGAAATTCTAGGCGTGTGTTCTTCTCATCAAGGCGCACCTAATAAAAATATAAAAAAAATAATTCGTAAAATTGTTTTTACCAAAATATCCCCCATAACTTATCAGGGGTATTTTGGTCAATTTATTTCATGTAAATGTTTTTTTGATATTTTTTCGTAGATTCGCCTATTTTTGAAGAACACACTCCTAAATTTTCAAGTGATTTGGATTTGTAGAAAAATATTAAAATTCAAACACTATCAGACATCCGTGATCGTCAAATCAGCCCAGATTCAATCTGGGCCGTGGGCGTTTACTGTAGCAGTACGCACTTGGGCGCACCGCATATATATATATATATATATATATATATATATATATATATATAGGGAAAAGTTTATATAGAGCCGAGGCTCTAAACAATCAAATTTGAGCCGCCTCAAAAATTTCACTAGAAGAGGTTGTTTTGATGCCCAAATATCCTTAAATTTATCATCTCGATATCAAGGTGCATGAACATGAGAAAAAAAAATGGATTTCAAGTTTTGAAAATTGTGTTTTTTGTAAAGTATTTTTGGACCATCAATTTTCAAGTTTTAATAGACTATTGATCTACACTATTTTTGAAACTTTAAACTTTATAAATAAAAATGAAAATATATTTTAAGGCTATCACAAATATTTTCAGTATTGAAACTACATTTCTTGACATTATTTGAAGGCATGCTCTAATTTGATTGTTTAGTGCCTAGGCTCTATAAGAACCGCACCCATATATATATATATATGGAAAATGCTGAGAGTAGTCCACTAGCTCATATGAACATATGAGCCCAACGGCCCAGATTGAATCTGGGCCGATCTGACGATGACGATCTCATTTCGTGTTTGAATTTTAATTTTTTTCTACGGATCCAAATAACTTGAAATTTTAGTCGTTCATTCTTCTCATCAAGTTGCACCTAATCAAAATATTTTAAAAATAATTTGCAAAAAATAAATTGACCAAAATACCCCCAAAATGTTTCAGGGGTATTTTGGTCAATTTATTTCTTGCAAATTATTTTTTTGATATTTTAATTAGATTCTCCTATTTCTTAATAATGCACGCCTAAAATTTTAAATTATTTGGATTCGTAGAAAAAATATTAAAATTCAAATATGAAATGATGTCGTGATTGTCAGATCGGCCCAGATTTAATCTGGGCTGTTGGGCTCATATGAACACATATGTTCGTATGAGCTAGTGGGCTAATCTCAGCATTTTCCACACACACACACACACATATATATATATATATATATATATATACATATATACATACACATACATATATATGTGCATGCTTTCGTGTGTGCATGTGTGTCCTTTTCTATATATCCATCCTCTGAAGTGCACATGTTGATTCATATATTGCAGCTCAGAATTTGCGCTTCGCTCATATTTGTACACTCTTTTGCATGCATTGCCAGCTGCTCCAGCTTCTTGGATGTTTAAAGAGGAAAAAGTGAGTGCAATCAAATTCTTGCTTGGTTAATCTTTTATCCCTCACCTCCTTTTGTCTTACATTGGGCAATTACTACCTAAGTTTCTAGTTCATTCCTTTTCTGAACGCTTCATCCATTCTTAAAGTGTGGCTTCTTAAATCATTGGCAGGTCAGGGTGTTCTACTCAGTGAGGCTTTTTCTTGGTCTTCTCTCAGCAATCTGTGAGACTGTTTTGGTGGTAGCCCTTTCCAAGAAGTATGGCAAGCGTCTTGCCATGTACACTTTAGCAATGCTTTGTTTTACAAGTGGTTGCTTCTTTGCTAGTACCAGTAAGTGATTCCTATGGGTTAAAAAACCATGTCCTATTCCGTAATGGCTTTATATTCTTCTCCTGTTTTTGTTTCTTTATAGTATCGTTCTTATTGGATTGCCTGTCTTACTTTATGTAATTTATGCCATTGAAAATTTGTGTTGATTATATTCTGATGTCCAGTGTTTTGTGGGTCCCGTAATCAGGTTTCCTGCCAAGTTCGTTCTCTATGTATGCTGTGACTCTTTCATCAGCTTTGTTCCTTCTAGATAAACCGGCTTTGGCAGTTCTGGTGGCTGCTGCAGGTGTTATCCTTGGATGGCCATTTTCCATCTTAGTAGTATTGCCAGTGACTATTTATTCCTTGATATCTGGAAGGTTCCAGCAAGTGTTCCTTGCAGGGCTAGCAACTTCACTTGGCATTCTGGTTAGTTATATTTAAAACAGGATGAAATACTTATTTAAGTTCTCTTAATATCTTATGCCTGGGTTAAAGTTTTGACAATTTCCAGCTGGAGTTTCAGTTTCAGCACTTGTAAAAATGGAAAACTGAGCTGACATCAGATTTCCATAAGTAGGGCCTTCTACACCATAGTTAGCAAGTTTTATATTGTAAGACAATTTTTTTTTAAAAAAAAATCCCCTTTTTCAGATTTTCTTGAAATTTTCATTTCTCTTCATTGATTTGAAACCTTTGAATATTGGTTTTAAAATTTTAATATGCGTACTAAAATTGGGATCAAATTAAATTCCGAAAAGTTTTTCACGAAAGTATCCCAGAAAAAAAGTGTATTCCTTAAAAGAAGAATATTAGTAAAAAATAAAATAGTAGCAATGTAATTCAAGGAAAAATATTCTCCCAAACATCCACATTTCCCAAAAAAATTGTTAAGTTAAAAACAGAATAACCCAATGAAAAAATTTTCTTTTTCTTGAATCAAGAGCATCATTGCAAAGAGGACGAGAGGGTGGTTCAGTCACAATTAAAGATTTAAGCAGCCGGGAATTGGGGATGAGGTTCAAATATTTTTGTTTTACGGCTACCACATGTTATTTGGTACAAGTAAGCCTTTTGTTACTCTCTATGTATACTCTTAATAAAATCTTAACATGGTTTGTTTCATGACAATGGAGAAAGCATACCATGTTGTTGTGTCTCATGAAAATTTAGAATGAAAATTTTCCAAAACCCTAAATGTTACCAAGTTGTTCAATGACTTCATTGTATTCCCTTCAATAACCGCAAACTGTAATTTTAATCAAGTCACCTAAACATATATGACTTATTCACTATGTTTTTTGGAGCCAAATCCAAAATATTCACAATCTCTTAGCCTACCTAAATTATGACGATTCATTTTTTTCGCCCCGACTTTTTGCCTCCGAATTTTGGACTAAAATTGACATATTACCGGATTTTTAGTGTCGATATATTGTTATTCCTTGACTTGCTAACTATGTGCTGTGCAAATTTTCACTTAAACATGCACATTTTGGAATTGATTTGAAATGTATGTTTGATTTAAGGAGCATGCTTTTGTTTCTCTTCCAAGAATATGAGTTTCAAATTTGGGTGAAATATTATTTCTTCTTCCTTTTGGGAAGCTTTTCTTTTCTCTTCAGAAAAGAAAATCAGCTTTGGTCGAAGTCGAGTCTAAGGCTTTGCTTAGGTTTAACCTTCTGAAAAAGAGCTGGGGAAAAAGAACAACCGCGCCACAGCACTATTGTGGCCATACAATAAAAAGGGTCCAGACTCCTTTCCAAAAAGCAAAGGATGACGCTTTTTTTTCAGCAGCATCTTACATGATTTGGATTGGGGGTTCCCAAACCCCTAGCCCTGACTGCCTTTAAAATTTTGGTGTAATCGCCCGAACAGCTGCTTTAAACGTTTCGAAATGCTTTCTAAATTCCCAAATTTAAGTTTCTGCCTGCCGTTGAATCCCAAAGCTTTAATTTTTTTGTTTCAGGCATTCTCTGTTCTCACTGATCATCACTTTTATAAAAGATGGACATCATCGGTTCTGAATCTTGTAATCTATAATGTTGTTGGAGGTGGAGACAGCCATTTATATGGGACTGAAGGGACACTGTTTTATCTGCGGAATGGATTCAACAATTTCAATTTTTGCTTCATTCTAGCTTTACTGTTCCCAGTGATTCTACCAATCACCAAGAAGAAATATTATCCCCATTTGTTTGTTGTAGTTGCTCCCATTTTTATATGGTTGATATTTATGTCCTTGCAGCCTCACAAAGAAGAAAGGTGAGATTTCTGTTTCGTTAAATTCTCATGGTTGCTTACTATCAGCTTGCTGTAACAGTTTTGTAACTTATTACCAAATTCAGCTGTCATGTATTTACTTTAGCTCATTTTCCATGCTTGAAATTCTCATGAAGAAAAGGTATTTAAAGCATAGAATTGCTCCACTTTCGGCCTTTATGTCCTTTAATATCCTTTATGTCCTTTAATATCAGATGATTTCAAACTGTCATGTATGTTACATCATGCTTCATGCAATGTTAAACTACAAATGCTAATAGTTGTGGATTAGATGTTAGTTTTCAATTATTTGCAGTACCTACCTGTCTATATGGAAGGGTTTGAGTTGAATTAGCTTTTCAGGAGTACCACTGAGATGTATTGCGGTGGCTTTTAGATAAAACTGTGCCGAAGGTGCACCTATTTGAAGATGAAATGTGCTTGGGCAATTTTGTCAAATTTTGGAGACCAATAGCTGTCAATTTTAATTGGCAATATGCCCTTGACTAAAGTGGCATTTTTTGGCCTGGTTTCAGGCTTTTGCTGAGGTATTTCACTGTCGCTTCTAGATAATAATGTACAAATTGTTTTCCTGTTGTATAAGTTGACTCTCAGTGTTTTTTCTTATAGAACTGTGTCAGTATCAAAATTTAGTACGATATTGACATCGGGTCTTCGTCCTAGGAGTTCCCCAATCTTATGCGCATACACAACCATCGGTGATAGAGAAAGATGGATCAATGAGATGGTAGTGGAAATTGGGAAGATTTTTCATCTCTCCTTTGTTGTTGGAGGAGATCACGGAGATATTCTGCCCCTTAGTGAAAGAGCAGGTTGAAGTTAGCAGGGTATGGGAATATCAAGGATGACGAAGGTCAAGGTCAAGGAATTCGAGAGTTGGCTAACTTGGTTTCCACCTTCATCGAGAAGAAGTATGTAGCTGATGGGCTCATGGATTCTTGATGGCATTAGGGAAACACATCTTGGATAAAAAAATATATTGAGTTGAGAGCTCTGGAGCTGGAACTCATGACATCTTGAAACGGTGTAGTAAAACTTATCACCACTGAGTCGCATGGGTGTGAAGAGGACTTGCAAATCTTTTCTTGTGTTATTTAATATTATAAAATAACACAAGATGTAATCATAGAGGTTCTAACTCCAGGCTCCTCTATTAGGGGTAGCCAGATCTACTACTACAAAAGTTTCATGTTTGTATATAAACGAACGAACTACTTTTGTTATATAGACCTACTTCTTAAAATAAAAATAATGTCATAGATGTCTCTTGCCATGTCAGATTTTTTTGGAAAAGAAGTAGAAACATGGTAGACACCTACAAACTGAACACTGGGTGGGACACAGTTGGATAAGATTTCCTCATGCGTAGAGGAATTCCAGGAGGCATTTTGGAGGTGTCTACACTGAGTTTTCAACTTTGTTCATTTTGTGGCATGGTAAATAAATTCTTGTTGGTTATGACATTGGTTTATCATTCTAATTATCCTATATGATGATCTTCTTGGAAGTTTATTGGGGGATCCTTGGTGAAAGGAAGGTATAGAGTGAGCTCAAGCATGGTGTGTCCTTTGGAGTTTGTGCGATGTTAGAATTTACCTGATTTCTTCCTTGTTGAAGCTAGATTTATGTAATTCAATAACACAAAGGAATTAATGATGATAAGGTCAAACTATGTTCTCCTATCGATGGATTGAGAGATTCATATTTGCGTCTGCACTCTCCTTGAGCCTGTTTCCAGCAACTCTTACTATTTATTGCACACACTGCCTCAACAATTTGTCCCATTTCACTTTATGATAAAATGTGGTTTGTTTTCTCAGTTTCACAGGGAAGAGTTGGAGGGAATTGAAAATTGGGAAAAGGTTCCAAGTGGTTAGGAGATATTCATGAACTGCGATACGTTTGGCCTTTGTTTTTGTCTCTATGTGTGTTAGCACGTTTTTAGTTTTTTATTCTTTTTATTTTTTTGCTTTTGGGGGTTGGGAGGGATGAACAATGTACAACCAGTGTTTGCAAAACCAGCCGATCTAACCAGTAACCGCCTAGTTAGATCGGAACCGGCCAGTGGCCGGTTCCAGTTTTGGGCAGTTTTGGTGATCAATTGATATTTGTAAACTTTATATAAAATATTACTTCAAACTTATATCACTTACATTACAATGGTTTACTGGTTAGCATGAGCGGCTTAGTTGTACGAACTATGGTTCGAATCTCGCGCTAGCGTTTTTACGTTTTCTCTTTTAAGTTATTGTTGATTTAAACTTTAGATATAATATTACTTAAGTTCTTGTAAATTTAAGCTTTAGATATAACGTTACTTCACATTTATATCAGTTAAGTGGTACGTGAATCATGGATTGAATCTTGTTGCCAGTGTTTTTGCGTTTATTTACAATTACTTAATTGACAAAAAGAAGGGCCTATATTATATATAACTTAATTTTTTCTTCATTTTCTTTTAAAAACAAGAGTTGGTCAAGTCGATTTTTTTAACACTATTTTAATATTCTTTATATTATGGTAAAGATTAAAATATTTTGGTCAATGATACTTTTATATTTTCCCATCTTTTTCAAAAAATTTTAAAAATTCCCCTAGGCACAAATCAATTCGTTAAAATCTATTTTTTTCATTAATTTTCAACTTCATTTGAGTGTGTTCTGTTTTAATCGCATTCGTTATATGCTTTTCATATTTTAATAGATTTTTTTGGTATCTTTTTTATTTTTTAACACTTTTTTGATAGTACAGGACTTGACCGGTTAGAGCAGTTGAATCGGCTGGTTTACCGGTTAGGCTGGTTAAATCGCTTCCGGGCCCATGTCCGGTTAACCATTCCGGTTCGATTTTGCGAACACTGTGTACAACAAATGGCCCTTTTCGATGCAAATAAGTGGAGCAAGTAGAATCAAAGCCAGATAACTAACACATTCATAGGAATGAAGAGTTCTATTGGCACCATAAGTCCTGAGTGATTAAGGAAGGTTGCCAAAATAGTTATTTCTTCTACAAGCCTCTGAATGCATAAATAAGTTACTGCGTTGTCAGGTGAATTACTAGTGTGCTTTCTTTCAGAGGAGTAACTTCTTTGAGAGATGAACACACTATTGTTGGAGTAAACCAAGGAAAGAATGTCGTGTACCTAGGACATTTATGTCGAACACCTTGTTTCATTGTATCTTCAACCGTCCATTATGGAATCCATATCGTCACCTGTAATTAAAGTATCGGTAACTTACACCTGAGTGAGTGATAATCTTGGGTGCTCTCCTTTCCACAAACAATGAGGCATTTGAGTTCATGACTTCTCTCCTAGACATTGCACTGATAATATCCACATTTAAATCTGTGAGATTGCTGATCAATTTTTTTCTGTACAGTAATCATGAGCCATAATTGTTCTATTTTTCGGCTTCATTGTGAGAAACTAATCTCTACCAGGCCCGTTCGAAATTATACGAACTTGGTTACTATTAATCAATTGATCATTTTGCCATTTCATTCATCCTTTTGTCTCTGAGCATCGAAGACATATGACTTCATCGTTACACCATTGATGTGCTATGTTCATAATAGGGGTTCTCTAAAATCCATTTTCTTCTTCTTTGTTTCCTTGTTTTTAAGTACCTGATTTTATCTTTCGACTATTGTGGTTACAGATTCCTTTATCCGATATACCCACTAATATGTGTGGCTGCTGCTGCTGTCATTGAAAGCTTTCCTGATTTCTTCCGATATGAAAATAGCAATGATGAAAATACACCATGTGTTATGGTAAGTGGAAACCGTTATTTGCAGTTTTTATTGCCCACGGATCCATTTGTTTGAAAATGATGAAAATAGAAATGAACTTCGATTCACATTTATTTTCTGAGACAGATAGCAAAAATCCTCAGACCTTTGGTGCTTAGCCTCATTTTGTGTGCCTCCCATGGCCGGACACTCTCACTTTTACATGGCTACTCTGCACCATTAGAGATCTACCAGCATTTAGAACTCGATGATGATACTGGTGAAGGTTAGGATTAACTCATTTTTCTATTAATTATCTATTTTTTGTAAAAATTAATTGTAAATAAGCAAATATTTTCAGAATTGCGATTTTGTATCTAATGTCTTGGAGACATTGGACTATTACTTGTTTTACAGGCTCTGTGGTCTGTGTTGGGAGTGAATGGCATCGCTTCCCATCTTCCTTCTTCATCCCATCCCATGTGGGTCAAGTTCGATGGATAGATGATGGTTTTCGGGGATTGCTTCCTTTTCCGTTTAATTCAACTCTTGGGGGCACTGCAGCTGCTCCTCCTTATTTTAACAACAAGAACAGGGCATCTGATGGGCAATATGTAAGTTGGAACCATTGTGATCTAACATGTATTTGAACTGTCTTCCACAAAATTTCAAAGCATAATTTATCTTCCTTCGGTCATGCAGCTTAGAGACCTTGAAACTTGTACTTTCCTTGTGGAGCTTGAACTGCAAAGGCCGTATCCTACGCGTGGGAGTGACTTATCCACATGGGAGGTGTGTGTGTGAGAGAGTGATGATTGTTTTAAGCTCTTCTTTTTTATTAAAAGTGCAAAGAGCGAGAGAGAGAGAGTGTGTGATTGTTTTAGGATTTTATTATTTCTTTTTTATTGTAAGTGCGCAGAGAGAGAGAGAGAGAGAGAGAGATTGTTTTGGCATTTTATTTTTTCTTTTTTGTGATGATTCTTATTGGTTTACTGTGAATGGGAGTTGTAAATCAAAATACAGTACAGTTTTATTTTCATTTGTTTTCAGAGAGGGAGAGAAAAGAGGGGGGAAGGTTGACTCTGATGATTGGTTTTGGTTTCAGGTGCTTGCCGCCCTACCATATTTGGACAGAGAATTGTCACCTGTTGCTTATAGAGCCTTTTTCATCCCACATCTGTGGCAGCAAAAGAATGTCTTTGGAAAGTACAAATTGCTGAGGAGAAAGCCCAAGTGATCCGTTCAATGGTTACTTGAGCCACCTTTTAGGTTGCCTTTTGTAAAATCTTGAATTATGCAACCAAAATTTTGACCAGATCAACATTTCCATGTAATTGCTTGCGGGAATTCCCCTGAACTGAGATTTCTCTTCATTTGTGTGTTAACGCACTAATCAGGGAATAAATTTTAAATGCCTGAAACCAAGCAATTTGCATTGAATTCCCCCATGGCTTTGAACCCCACAAGATGTGGAGTGCAGGTTATAACGTATGCAAGTCATTTGTCCTCCAGGTCCAAATTATGCATGTGCTGTAAGAACCACGAGATTACTGTTCATTTTGCAAGAACGGTCTAAAATACAAAAATGTGGTATTATGAAATCAGTATAGTTGTGCATATGCGATGGCCATAAGGGCCTCTGCCTGAGTGGTGTGCACACATGCAGGGGTGTGAGTTTGTATTCGAGAGAGAGAATTAATGAGAAGAGTGAATTAATGAATCATTGACTACGAATTTGGAAGTTGTTTTTTTGGGGAAATTGTAAAAAATATCCCATAAAGTTTTTGAGTAATCTTCCTATGAGGCCTTCACACATATAGGACCCCTTTCAATCACCGATCAAATCTCTTACATACCTCGATGATATATGGGGTGCTAAGTTACTCGGTAAACAAATAAAAACCATCGGATTGAAATCATAAATGGGGTGCTGAGTCACCGGATCTCTTACATACCTCGATGATATATGGGGTGCTAAGTCACTCGGTAAACAAATAGAAACCAACGGATTGAAATCATAAATGGGGTGCTGAGTCACCCGATCTCTTACATACCTCGATGATATATGGGGTGCTAAGTCACTCGGTAAACAAATAGAAACCAATGGAATGAAATCATAAATGGGGTGCTGAGTCACCCGATAAAGATAGAGAAACCAACCTATTGAAATGGTAAAAAAATAGACATGGGAAAAATCTGTTGTCATTTTCGTGAATGGATGGTGGATACACTACCCCGCTCCTCGCATTAATTGGAGGGAAACTATCTGGATGTGATTTTTTTTTAGAAAATTCTACACCTTTTTCTCTCTAATCACCACATTCCCTCTCCCTCATTAAAACCCATCGTCTCCATTTCTCTCTCATTAGTTGTAGCAGTAGATGGTGAAAAGTTGATCTCTTTCTCCATAAAAAAAAACCAGTGAAAACCAATTTTCTCTGTCAGATAACCATTAAAATTTGGAAACCCTTTGATGGCTTCTTTGTTTCTCCTTTTTAACACAAACAACATTTCTTGTTCTTCCGTTTTTAATCCTAGTGATTCTGCAACCTCTGCTTTCTTGAATGTGATGTTCAATTGCAAAGAGATTTCCACACCCATGTGTTCAAGGGCGATCTCCCTGGACTCAAGAAAGAGGAGGTAAAGGTGGAGTTAGAAGATGAAAAGGTGCTACAGATAAGTGGAGAGAGAAAGTCATGGCAAGTTTCTGAGGAGGTTCAGGCTCGGTGAGAATGCGAAGGTGGATGGGGTTCAAGGCGGCCATGGAGAATGGAGTTTTCACTGGGACTGTTCCCAAAGTTGAAGCCCCAACCTGATGTCAAATCCATGGAGATCTTCAGTTGATTTCTCAATTTTCCAGCCAAATTTTCAGGTTTCCGGCTCAGTGTAAAATGAATGTGAGAGAATGAATGGTAGGGATATGCATTTGTAGGCGTGTAAAAAGATTGATAATGATGAGGTATTTGTATGTATATGAGGCGGTGTGTGTTTCTATGAAAAAGATTTGAGCTTTCTGGTGAAACCAATGTTGTTTTTCTCTAATCCCACACTTTTCATCTCTCTTTCTCTCTCTCTACTTCAGGATCCAACTTTTCTTTCGCCGAGTTAAAAGTCAAGATTTGGGGGTTTTTAGATTGAGAAATATGGATGCAATAATGATGAACATACACAATTGCTCGGCTTCGGGGAAGAAAGTTGGCTTTTTACCTAGTTGCTGAGAGGGAGAGAGAGAGCGACTGCATAGATTTTTCTCTTTCTTATTTTTTACCATATTTCAATCGGTTAGTTTCTACGTCTTTACTGGATGACTCAGCACCCCATTTATCATTCCAATCGGTTGGATTCTATGTTTTACAGGGTGACTCAATACCTAATAAATCATCGAGATGTGCAAGAAGATTTGATGGTGATTGAAGGGGTTCCTATGCAATGCATATGTGTGAGGGTCTCATAGGATAATTACTTATAAAGTTTTATGTATTTCAAATATATCAAAATCTGTCATTTAATACACATGTACCTATATTCTCTTAGTTTTCTCGTAACTGGTGTTTTTTCCCATCATTGACCTCTATGACGGTATATTAAAACCCCAAACCTGCCCCCTTGCCATGACTCTATTAGAGCCATGGTGGTTCGGGGGTTCCTAGAACCCATTGGGAACGTGTTCTCAGTGTCTAGGAGGTGCCCAAACCACCACGGATGTAGCTGGCTTGTGACGGTGTCGCCATAGCTCAAATACAACCATGGCAATTCAGGGGTTCCTAGTAACCTTTGGAATGCTTCCTCAATGTTCAGGAGGGGTCCAAAATGGCACAGACGTAGTAGGTCCTTGATGGTCTTGTCATGGCTCTATTAGAGCTGTAGCGGTTCGAGGGTTCCTAGAACCCCTTGGGGACACCTCTTCAGTGTCCATGAGGGGTCCAAACCTTTATGGATGTAGCAGGCCCGTGGCGGTCAAGGGTTCCTTAGAACATCTTTCCAACCATTTCCATTATTTCCTGTTTTGTTTCAAGTTAATAAACATGAGTTTTGAAACTCAACCGAGGTAACTCAAGCTCGGCTTAGTAACTTGGCCTCGCCCTATGGTGAGGCAAGGCCGAATCGGTTCTACACTATTTTTTTTCGTTTAATTATATTAAAACCTTTCAAATCTAAATCAGATATGTAAAGGTCTCTTCGATTTTTAGTCACACAATAAAGTCGAACCGTACCATTTTGTTACCACCGTTTTTAGGTTGTACTTTTAAAAATGCCCTTCTTTCTCGATTTTTTTTAAAAATTAGCTACATGATCCATTCCAGTGGCACCTTTTTTAGGTTGTACTTTTAAAAACGTCATCCTTTTTTTGGAGTTTTAAAACAAATTAGCCTCCAAGAGAGTGGATCCCACAACCTCAAAGATCAATTTATAGCAGAAACAATAACCAACATATCCATTTGACAATAAAAAGAGGCACCTTAACTATATATAATTTTATTTTTTATTTTTTTATTTTTTTTAAAAAATAATCAGCTCGACTCAAACACGTCATTTGACACACCCAAATAAATCGCTTCGACTAGAGCCCAAGTATCTTGACCGAATCGAGTTTTTGAACTATGCTAATAAATATCGAAGCAACAATGCATCAAAAGGGGAAGGTTCTTGCATAATTAGCATGTTCAAACGCAAGCAGCAATGCGTACCATCCTGCAAAGAATTATTCGGAAGTACCAAAATGCATCTGCACTACCCTCATCCAAAGAATTATTCGGAAGTACCAAAACGCATATGCATTACCTTCATGTGCAACGGGCAGGTTTGAGCTTTAATATACCGCATTCATGGAGGGGTAAAAACACCATTTACGAAAAAAATTAGGAGAACATGTGTATGTGTGTATTAATATCTAAAATATAGAGAATTTTATGTGTGTATTAATATCTAAAATATAGAGAACTTTATGAAATTTATCTGATAAATTTTTTTTTTTCCAGCTATATTGTGGAAGAAAAATAGGCCAGGGTCGGGAAGATAGAGAGGGAAACAAAGGTGCCTTTATCTTTAGAGATAGAAAAAAAGGCGGAATCTGAGAGTGGGAGAGAGAGAAAGCTCACTTGGGTGAGAGAATGGATATGGAAGGTTGAGAGTGAGAGAGCTCAAAGTGGGTGTGATGAGGGAAAGGGAAGAGAAAGAATTATAAATAAGGAACAAGTGCGAAGTTTTGAAAAGGAATTTAGAATTTGAAAATGACCCAAGTAAAAATAAGAAATCATAGGGAAGGATGCTAGGAGGGGTTGGTATGATAGATATTTAATGCCATACAATAAAAAAAAAAAAAAAGAGAAAGAAAGAAAGAAAGAAGGGGAAACAATAAAATTGAAGTTTTATTTAGGGGTCCGTATGATATTTTCTCTTGTTTTAATATGAATCCTGCCAACATCATCTCCACTGTCATGGTCGACCAATGGAGTGTTAATTTTTTGGATGATACTGTTTTAAAATAATGCAACATTGCTTGATATTTGTTCGAGCAATTTTGGTAAATTTGCATATTTCTAAGTCTTTAGGCATCAGGATTTTAAAACTCAATTTTTATAATCGTGTATTATACTATTGAAATGTAGACAACATAGATTGTACAAGTGACACTCTCTTTCACGATGTGTCATAGGACATGGATGATACAAGTTGGTCGCCTATCGTGGACTCCTTTATTCTTCTACACAAATGCATTTCTCGTCTTCCTTATTTGGATGATGATTCTGTTGGAATTTCACAAATCTTACTATCTCCTAGACTCCATATCTCAACCAACAAAAAGTCTTTGAAAATTGACTTTCTTTAAATTAAATTCAGCAAGATTTGTTTCAAATTGATGCCCTTCCTCTATGATCTAAGGGCAAATCATTATTTTGTGATCTCAAAGTTTTTATAAAAACCACAACTCGAAGACCTATCGGTGATTCATCGAAAAAATTGTATCCGGGGAGCGTACTCATCAAAACCCTATTACACCTTGGAATTCAGACCATATCATGGGAGTTCAAAGCTTTGTAAAAAGCATGATTATATGGTACCTTAAAGTCCCTTGAAGAGTATAAATCCAATGACTATTTTGTTTAAGTCTCCCTCTCTCTATCTTTCATGTATCCAATCTTGAACTCTGTCGAACAAGATTGAGATGTAATCTATTTCTCGAATATCTGGATTTCAAACTCTTTTGGAATTAGATTTATGTGTAGATTTCAACTAGATAGGATTTTAGCTAACTTGAATGCATAGGATTTTAGCTAACTTGAATGCATACTATGGTATCTGGATATAGAATCTCTCCTTGAATCGAGCTGAAGAGAATTACTTAAATATTAAATATTCCAAATCATTGGGGACTCAAATCTAGTACCTTTTCTTTTTATATTAAATCTAATGCTTGATATATAAAAGAACTCATATTGAAAAAAGTTTCTATGAGGTGTCGACCTTGTACAATAGAAGTGAGACGCGCCTCAAATATCCATTGGAAAATGTTGTTTTGACAATAGAAAACTCACCAATTAATCATCTTGATATGGAGATGTTGGATGGAAAGAAAAAGATTTTGGGTATCGAAAATTGTGCATCTTGTAACATATTATCTAGTCGCGTCTTTTTTTAAGATTTTAACGTGATTATATATTTGCTCGCTGTACACTATTTTTCAAACTTCAAATTTTATAATTAGTAGTGGAAATGGATTTTGGCCATAATTAAAGCTTTCACTACTGCCAATTGCATTTTCTAACAATGTTCGTAAGGGTGCCTGACTCGAGCCGACTTGAGGATGGGCAAAGTTTTCTGCATAAATTGCCATGAATAGTAAATTTTGGGTCTTGTTATAAGAAATTCAAAGAATTGAATAGAAAATTTACAAGATACTAGTCGATCTCAATCCTCCACAAAACTTGATAAAGAGCCATAAATTTTTGAAGAACTTAGTCCGATTTCTGACAGTTTGGTCCAGATTTTACCAACCGAAATTTCTAGAATTAAATTTGACTAAATTTGACCAAAGAAGTTTGGCTTCCACACCAATTTTTACTATGGACACGGTTTCTATGAGTCCATGTAGAAAAGTGTCGACTCTTAAAAGTCCATCTTTGAGATGGATTTTCGGATCCAATTCTTAAGTACATGTAATCTCTAATATGGAGATCGTGACTATAAAAAAGTAAATAAATTTTAAAAATAAAAATAATGACTTTATAAAAAAAATATTTAGACCGTTAGTTTAAATTGTTTTTAGATGGACCACCTATTTATATCCATCTTTAAGATGGATGCTTTATACCTTGGGAAAACATATTGTAGAAATGCAGTCCAGCCCGCAGGAAACAATTTTCCTTTTACTCTTATGTAACTTTTTATGAATTTCATCGAGAGGCACTTTTTCGATCTTTGTTTCCCATGTAACTAGTTAGAATGAAATTAGGCGGAAAACTTAGTAGTGAAAGCTTTTTGGTGTTGGACATGGTTTCTAAGAGTCCATGAAAAAATGAGGGCCCTTCTATGTATTTTTTAGATTAAATTTTGGACCCAATTTTTATGAACATATAATTTGTAAAAATATATTCTAAAAAATTAAAATACTAATTTTATTAAAAAAATATTTAGACCGTTAGTTTCAATTATTTTTAGATGAACCACCCACTACATCTATCTTTAAGATAGATGCTTTATACCTCAGGGGACGTAAATATAAAAATGCATCGCCCAAAGCATAGAACAATTTTCCCTTGGTGATAGATGATAATAAAAGGTTAAAACATTTCATGTCCCAAGGGTGCATACAATTCATTTACTTCCTCGGGCATAATCCAATTTAGGAGTATTTTTATAACATCCTCAACTCATATGTTATACTCAAAAGATTTTCAAATTCCATTCTCTATAGTCTTAAAAACAAGATAAATTTATTAAAATCCCCATCGGAGATTTATTCAACAATTTACCTTTTTGGTACTATTCCAACTCAAGACCATGTCTTTTCTTATTGGTGTTTTGAAATTAAGTCAAAAAGTATGGGTAAAGTATTACATTCTTAATCTCTCATTGTTAATTTGATAAATTTCAATGAAAAAGGTAATGCGTTTATATTAAATAGAATCCATCCTGCTTCAAGGATGAGATCTAAGTGTTAGAAAGCTCAAAATTCATACTTTCTCTTTTTGAATATAATCATATGGTCATGTTTAGGTAGTTTCCAAAATTTTAGATAAAAACATCTTTCCAAGTTAGTCTTCCTCCTGAAGGACTAAGTAAATGTACTATATGCTCCTGCAAAAGCATAATATATGTAGTCGTAAAAGTTTAGGAAAAATAATACAATGGACTTTATACAGTTTATGGAATAAAGGGTAGGGACCATCTGCCATCCGTTCTCATCATCTGATTGTGGAGATGACCTATAATTCTAGTAATAGATATCGATCTACTTTAAAGCAGAACAATAGATCATCTCCACGATCTGTTAATAAGGATAGATGGTGGGTGGCCCTATCATTGGAAATATGGCCTATCAAGGCCTAAATTCCAGTAGTCTCTCATTCAATGGGAGCGGTTGAGAGATTGAAATCTTGGCGTCTTGCAAAATGGAGCCCAGATTCTTTTACCCCGAGCACACATGAGGCATCGAGAGTTCACGTGTTGAGAAAATAATTTCTCAAGGAGGTGCGAGGGTTACTTCTTAGTCAGGATTTTATAGGTTAGCCTCATATTTAGCTGCAATCGGCCATGCTTGGAAAATCCAAATGAGAAAAATAAAACCCGAGTACTTATTGAGTATTCGTCATGTATGGAATGGACATAAGTCCGTATCTTGACACAAGACCATAGCATGGCATGTGCATTTTCATTTTATACAGGAAGCCACTCTTCCAAATGCACTATCCGAGTTTGGAAGAGTCAGTGCACATGTGCTTTGAGAGGACCCCTGTAATTGAGTTGGATCATGTCCCACAGGTGTACACCTGTAATCCAATGAGAGCCCAATAATCGAAAGTTCTGGCTGAGCGGCTTTGATATGACTAATTATGTATCCCTGCTTTTGACTGTGGAACATAGGTCTATTGGGTCAATCTGAGACTTGGCGAAACATCATTCTGGACTAGTCCGATGGAGTACTCTGATACTTATAGTTATTAGCCTGAGATCTCACTATACATTTTGTTCGAATTTATAATGACGAGAAAAACCTAATAATTGCTCAAAAATACTTTAAATATTTATTGTGATTTTTAGAGAATTTTTTGGAATTTTATTTACTAAAAAAATAAGAGCTCAAATTCAACTTTAGTCCTGACCTGTGCCATGTGGCGTCCGAATGGCCATAGGGCTGCCACATGGTACCCCACACCTCACTCTAGGATCACCGCCCAGCTAGGCACAGATCCCTAGGTGAGGGACTAGATTGATATTTGGTTGCTTATTTTATAAGGGGTTGTGTTATAGTGTTTTGTTATATTTTGTTATATAATGTTATAAATTAAGGCCCCCTGTCTTAATTAACTCACACATGGGTCATGCATGACACGTATAAAGTTTAATTGATTTATTTATTTGATATTAAAGAGAAAATACATTTTCAATTTTGAGTTGAAAAATATCTTCACACACATGTTTGAAGGGGACATTATCTTTAAATTAATTGGTTTGAAATTTTAGATCTACAAAGTGATTGACTTTGATAAAGAAGAATATCTTCATATTTGTGAGCTTTGTCAATTACTTTTTTGCCCTTTAGCCGTTGTGGTTATCTTCTCTAATACATTATTAAGAAAAACTAAGAGTATTTTTGTAAGGCCATATTCGATACAATTAGAACAAACACATGGGCCAAGGATAAAATGGTAAAGTAGCATAACTTAGGGCTAGGGTGAGTGATAATGGTGTGAAATCCCATCTTTTCATCCTAGTGGGTGGATGGGGATGGGTGGCCAGGTACATTAGACTCTCATGTGCCTTTGGTTTAGTGCATCAAGGGTGTTGATTGAATCTAAAGTTACATTCATGTTATAAAAGCACATCAGGAGATCTCAAACCCTAACTATCTCAACTCTTAAACCATTTTGAAAAATTATTGCTTCCCTATTTCTTCTAAGGTTTTGTGAGAGAAAATTGAAGAGAGAGCTTTTAGAGTTCCATTAATGGTGATCTTGATGGTGGTCCTCATTTCATATGCTTAAGTTTATAGTGTGCATTTATCAAGGTAAACTTCATTGAATTTTCTTTTCTCATAAGATTATATTCTTGGTATTTATAGTTGCTGAAATTTTGAATTTAGAAAAGTTTCAATGATCTTAGAATCCCCATTTGATCATCGTTTTCATCATGCTTATTCGTAGTGTGGTCCTTCTAACATATATGCATGAGAATCCATGATAATGCATAGTATCATTTAATTACTTTGTTTCAAACCCATCAAATAATTAAGTCTAAGAGTGTCACTCTATTTTCATAACTTTTTCATCACGTTTTTACGTATGGGGGTTCATAATCTTTCCATACAAGACTATTTTGGTGGTCCGAGGGACCACCGTGTGTAGTTTGGCCATAACTCTATTGTTTTTTATCTGATTCGATTCAAACTTTTTGCATTCTATTTTGGATGATAATGCCAGTGTGTTGAGATCTTAAGAAGTGATTTTAAGGTGTGTAATTTCTTCCAATTTGGATTAGACACTCTTGTAAGATTGAACCACTTTTGTACAATTCAAAAGGACAAAATTAAGTCCTTATAGGGCCCGATTGCGTGGCCCCGGCACAAGGGGTTTGAAACATGGCTTCCCTATTTTAATTTGGCATTCTAATTCCCTGTTTAGTTGATTTTATTCTTTAGAATTTTATTTAGATTAGTTGCATGATGTATTTAAGCTTCGAGACATAGTTTATGTAATTTGTGCTATGAAAGTGTAATTTATAAGCTAATATTACTTTATATGTAGTTGCCCCATAAGGGGTTGGTATTTGAGTTTATTTACAGTGGTTATACAAGGATAGAAATGGTTGTAATTGTTATGTAAAAAGATTGTAACTTATGCATTTAGCATGGTTTTTAGCAAGTTGCTTGTTGAAGGTGTCCATTTTGCCTTGTTTTTTGGCTTGAAAATTTGCTCTCGTCTTTGTATCCACTATCACCCATGTACCATATACTACACACAAAGTGTATCAATGTATATAATAGAAAATACATAGTATGATCCATTAGGTGTAATCCCCCCAAAAAAAGAAGGGATTGCCTACAAAAAAATCATTTACCTTTTGTACATGGAGGTCATAATCATTCATGTCCCTTAAATTTCAAAAAGGGTGGTTGTTAGAGTTATTGAATAGACACAAAGTTCTCAAAAAAATTCTCGTACTTCGTGACTCACCCTAGGCCATCCAATTTGACATCTAAAGAGTGTGAATGATTGTGATTTCCATATACAAAAGATAAATTATATCTTTGTAGACAATCTCGAAAAAAAAAGGTTATATTAGGCATCACCGAGTATGTCCCCAACCAAACAAAATTGACTTACCTTGTTTTTGGGAATATTACTCAAATTCCCCTAGTTTCGATGTTATCATAGCGCTCCATGTTAAAAAGTCTCTCACCTATTACTTCAAAATATTTTTTTTCTCAATGGCCCCCATAAGTTACTTTTTAGCGTTATTTATGATGAAAATGCCTTTAATAATGACTTCTATAAAAGTCAAAATAAACATTCATATTTATATTAAGACCCTGAAGCAGAGCGAAGCATTCTGCATAGTTTGATAAGGTTGTAAGATTAATCTGTCAATCCACCTTATCCCCCTTAAAAACCAGCAAGTCCCGGATAACTGCATTCGGCTTATCCACCCGTTGGAAAATAAGTGGGAAGACAACTTTCGGAGGGGACTCATCAAGCCACTTGTGGCGCCAAAATGAAATATTTCTACCACTCCCCAAACTCCAACGAATGTCCCTATGGATTACAAATTTATAATAAGAAATTGATTTCCAACAGGGTGAAATTCCTCCATTACTGCATCTGCCTCCAACCCACATCTGGAATCTATCCTCCCCTATTTCGCCGCAATTATTTTGTACCATAGCTGATCTTTGAGCTTAAGGCTTCTCCACCAGCCTGATTAACCAACTTGATTTTTTTTATTCCCAAACCACCTTCCTTCCTTGGTGTGTAAACCTTCTTCCATTTAAGGAGATGAAATTTTTTGGAATCACAAACAGAACCCTAAAGGAAGTTATGCATTAGCAACTCAATTTTACGAGCTATTGATGCTGGAGTCTAGTAAAAAGGCATCTGATAGATAGAGAGATTAGATAAACAAGCCTTAATCAAAAGAATCCTTCCCCCCTAGAGAAAGATATTTAAATTTCCATAAATCAAGCTTTGTTTGAATCCTTGGAATGACCCTATCCTACATAGCCAATGACAAACGACTATCAGAGATTGGCAGGCCAAGGTACATAATAGGGAAAAGTTCAACTTTAGACCCTAAAACATCTATCAAATCTTGCACTAGAGAATCATCACAATTAATATCGATCACCCCTATTTTCCCGAAGTTCACCTTCATGCCCAATGCCACTTCGCAACAATTTAAGAACAGGGCGATATTAGAAACATGGTCCTCCCTAGCCTCACAAAAGAGTAATGTATCATCAGCATATTGATGGTGAGAGATGTAAAGACCATTATTTGGCAATTGAAAATCAACAAAATGTCCTTTAGATACTACATTGAGGATAAACACACTAAAACAGTCTGTATAAATAGTGAGAGAAAAAGAGAAGGGGATCACCTTGACGAATACCCTTAGAAGCTCTAAAGAACCCCATAGGACTACCATTATACTAAATGGAAAAATGAGCCGAAGAGAGGCAACCAAAAATCCACTGCCTCCATCTATCCCCAAAACCTATATTTTTAATAATCTCCAACAGGACACTCCATTCAACTTTGTCGTATGCTTTCTTCATATCCAACTTAATCACCAAGCCAGGAAGCCCATTTAAAACACTAGAGTGAATACATTCCTGAGCAACCAAAACACTATCAATGATCAATCTATCCTTAATGAAGGCTGATTGAGGGCCAGAAATACTGAAAGGTAATACAAACTTGAGATGTTCTGCAAGCACCTTGGCTACGATCTTATATAGACTAGTCAGAAGACTAATAGGTATGATATCACCTAAGCTAACAATAACATATTTCTTAGGAATAAGAGTAATAAACGTGGCATTCACACCTCTGAACAACTTACCTCTTATAAGGAAACCTATAACCATCTCTAATAGCTCAGAACCTACAAGACTCCAAAAGGTATGGAAGAAAATTAAAGGAAAACCATCCGACCTAGGAGCCTTATCACTTGGTAAAGAAAACACCACTCTTTTGAGTTCTTCCATGGTAACTTCCCCTTCCAATTTAAATGAGAAGGAAGAACTTTGAAATCCACCCTATCAAACTTAGGGGACCCTGACCTCAAAGGAGAATGCATGTTGAAAGTGGTTAATAATAGCATTGGACATCCCATCTCTATCCTCGGGATTAACACCCTGGATCACCAGACCGGAAACAAATTTTTAGCGGGTACGAACATTAGCCATAGCATGAAAAAATTTTGTATTCAAATCCCCTTCCTTCAACCACTTAACACGGGAGCATTGTTTCCAATACACTTCCTCAACTCTCCTCAATGCCTCTAACTCCTTAGAACAACATGCTCTCTCTGCCACTAACCCTTCAGACAACACACCTGTGTTCTGAACCACTGAATCTATCAACTCAATTTTGTTAAGAGTTTCATCAATTTTACTTTTAATATGAACACGATTAGTTTTTTTCTAAGCCAATAATTTGTGTTTGATATTGAGCAACTTCTTGTGAAGCTGAAAGTCAAGGGAACCAACAGAGATAGAATTCTCTCAGGTACCCTTGACTAAATCAGTCACTTCTCTTTTATGCAGCCAACATATCTCCATCCTAAAAGGAATAGAACCCTTAGCGGCCTTCTTGGTACTCAAGAGGATCAAGGTGTTATCAGAAGAAAGCCTAGGCAAGGCTTTGACAATAGCTAAAGGGAATTTTTCGGACCACTCACCAGAAATCAAGAACTTATCAACTTTGGACATATAAAGACTTACAAAACTCCCATTAGTCTAAGTAAAGGCAACATATGAAATAGGTAAGTCAATCAATGCGTGGGCCTCAATAAAATGATTAAAGACACGCATCGCATGTGTCACCACCCCATCACTATTACTTTCATCTGGCCATGTAATAAAATTAAAATTCCCCCCAAGACACGTAGGAAAATCAATAGACTGAAAAATGTCTGACATTTCATTGATAAAAACATCCTTAGCAGCAACAACATGAGGACTATAAACATTTATCAAACCATTTAAAAGCTAAAAAGGACCCACAAAGCCCACACACAAAAAGTTTGTTTTAACCACTACAGAAAAGGATTACAAAATTATAGGATCCCAAAGAATCCACAGCCCCCCCAGAAGCACCCACAGCATCCACCCCCACAAAATCAACTACACCCGGTCCCCAAACTTCCCTGACACCAAACAAAACTGGGGCTAAGGAGTTTAGTTTTCTGGAGAATTAAAATAGACGGTCTAAACTTAGGCACAAAAAAAAAGGCATCTTTTTTCCTTTTGAGGTTGCCCAAACCTTGTACATTCCAAGAGAGAATATTCATTTAAAAGGGGGGGCAGAGGATAAACCTGGGCCATCCTTGAACGAACCAAAGTAGGCATCTTCCAGGAGCATTGCTTCTTCAAGACTATCACCCAGCAACCCTTCATCAACCGAAAAATCCGAGCTGACCTCAACGATCTGCTCATCAACAATGATGATGCCGCTCGCTGTTGCATTTAGGGCATCCGACCACGGGCCTTTAAGCATTCTGAAACCCTGGTGCCCTTAGTGAGACCCTTACCCTTGCTCTTAGCTTTACCCACATGAGAAAAGGGTGTATGAAACACCTCTTCCTCAGCTTGCATATTTTGATCACACATAACAACAATCGGCTCCTGCTTCTTTTTCGTAGACTCATTTTTCTTCTCCAACTTTTTCTTAGCAAGATTGTCGTGAAATACAACTCCAATCGGAATGTTGAAATCCATTCCACAGTCAGAAATCAAGGCGCTAATCTTCTCCTCATTAGCAGAAGCATCAAGTGCAGCCGCCACAACATGTTCAACAGATGCCTTCAAAGCAACGACCTCCTCAGGACCCATTGCCTGCTGCAACTCAACAGAGAACTGAAGCAATAAAGGATGATGCTTCTGGGGCAATGAATCGAGAGGAAGTAGGTCATCAGTAGGCACCAAAGCTAAATCCTGATGACCCTCCTCCAACAGCGGCACTTCAACCCCATCCCCAACCAAAGGATCCATTGCAACAACATCCTCAATCGGTAGCTGAAGAGCATCATCCTAGTCAATCATAATGATAGCCAGTAGATCCACCCCCTAAGGGTCGAAAGAGGGTCTCGGGGAGGAATGAATCCTATGAGCAAGGCGACGGTGCCTAAAAGGATACATCTTGGCCAAAATCACCAATAAAGTTTGAGAAACTATCGCGGAACACCGTTGATGACCTAGAAGAATCAAGGCATAGAAGAGCAAGAACCAACTACAGTGGCGGTTAGAGAAACCACTCACCGTCTTCCTAAATGAAAATGGATTCATCGACTGCAAATCTAAAACTGGGATGGACAGTCGCAATGAGTGGAAATCTGCAACCACCGACAGAAATTTTGGAGAAGCCACCATCATAATCTTTTCCTCCAAAACTTGGGCCACAGGCCTGCGATGCATGGATATGCCGCCTTCTTTTAGATTATAAGAACTTGGTGAACCCTCACGGCCAACCAAGTCAAAAGGTCATCCTTTATAACTTCTCCCTTTGACACAACTGAGAGATCCAGGAACCGCCCAACGGGAACCCACCATTTTTTAATTTTCAAATTTTGAAAGTTCAAATTGATGTTTCTAAAAATTCGAAAGGCGGACTTCCCCTTATCTAACCATCCATTCTAAATGGAGGGCTATGATTGCCCCAATCACAATGTCATGTCTCTATACTATTTTATTTTTAATTTTTTTTCTATAAACTATTGGGACAGGAAATTTTAGTTGTCCAATCCTCTATTAAACTTGCACTAGCAAAAAATATAAAAAAACTATTTTCAATAAAATAAAATGACCAAAATGCCCCTGAAAGTTTCAAGGGGTATTTTGGTCATTATATTTTATCGAAAATTTATTTGTAATATTTTTTACAGGTGCGCCCAATGAGAAGATGACACGTACCAAATTTCATATTCATACAATTTGTATAAAAAAAGTTAAAAATAAAATACTTTGAAACGTCGGATCTAAGATCACACGATAAGTGGTTGTCTTGATCAAAATTGGACTGTTGGATGGTAGGGGGAGGATAGTTCTTCTATGTTGTAAAGGAAGTATAGAAACCTTTCCCAAATATAAATAGGTGTATCGGTTTCTCTCTCTAAAATGCTCTCTTTCTCAAAGCATGAATAAATTTGTTGGCTTCGCTCTCTAAAATATAAATAGATACGTTGGTTTCTCTCTTTCTTTCCTATTTTTTCACTTTAGTGCATTCCAAATCCATTAAGCCTCTAGAGAGAGAAACTAACTCATTTACATTTTTATAGAGTGAGATGATATAAATGGAAATATAGGTTTAGAGGGGGAAAAAATGAGAAAAAGAGAGAGAAAGAGAGAAATATTATTGGGTTTGTTTTGTTGTAATAAATAAAGCTAAAAGTACCTTTGGAGTTAATGGGATTTTTTTTTTTTTTGGGATAATAGGTGTAAAAGACTTTTCAACAAGGGCATGAGAAGAACATCTAATCAATATTGCAAAATCGGGCTGTTCAAATCAAAACCACACGCCTAGATCGGAATCGGTCTGGTCGGTTCTGGTTTTGGCCTGGATACTATTCGGTTTCGATTTTGGTGATCCAACCGAATATTTAAAAAACTCAAATATATATATAAAATCTAAAAAATAAGGGATTTATTTCTAATGCGTTTTTAAATTTTTCCACCATTTTGAAAAATATTAAAAAGTGTATTGGCCATTAATAATTATATTTACATTTTTCTATTTTAAAAAAAAAATCAAAAGTACCTTTGGGAACGAATCGATTTATTAAAATCCATTTTTCACTAATTTTTAACTTCATTTGGATGTGCTTTGTTTCATCATGCTTTAAATATACTTTTCATATTTTTTTGGATTCTTTTATATTTTTTTAACATTTTTTGACCATTCAAAATTTACCTAGTTAGATCGATTGAACTGACCGGTTTACTGGTCACTCGGTACTGGCCCTTGGTTGGCTCGATTTTTCAAACACCTTATCTAACCTAGAGAATTTTAGTATTTTTATTTTAAGTGCGACAATGGTTGACCCTTTAGAGAAGTGTCGAAAATATAATAAGAAAAAAAACGACCCTTTATTGAGTTTGCTGTGCACAGGTGCAAACGTAACGTTTGGTATCGATGGCTTACCGGAGAGTGGTCCCGTTGTTTACAAAATGACACAAACCTCCTAACTACGATCGAAGATTTTTCATATTACGCTCATTGTTCTCTGCAATGCAAAACACGGGCAATGCACCAAATTTGCCCCAAATTCTCAACATTTTCAATTTTCTTGTATTGTCCATCCAAACTTTGATATTTTCTAGCTTAGTGGCAAGTATAGAACCCCTTTCAATGCCAAAATAGGGTTGAAATTATTACCAACTTCATCTTGATTCGATTGAAATTTCTACTAAAATTTAGGAAAAAATTGGCTACTTTAACAAAGAATTTTGCTTTGCGAAACACATTTTTCTTTTCTAGAGAAACTAGATTGGGATTCTAAATGGATTTTTTCATCGAAGTATTCGGATTTTCGGCCTAAATTGAAAAAGATTGGAGAGTAAAGGTTTGCTGATGACATTTCACAAAAAGATAGTGGCAGTATGCAATAATTCAAAGGTCATATCATAAACAAGATCCACTTCACTCGCTTCTCATGTGGTTTGCTTAATTAACAACCCAAATAAATGTATTGAACTCCACATTAAATAATTGTTTTTTTTTGGCCCCCTCATTTATTTCTCCATACTTCAAGCCCATATTTTTTCAGTAACACGCGTCTACCTGGCATTGGAATAGAACAAATTTCTCAAAATAAATAAATAAATAAATGCTTCCCATGCATGTACAGTAGAAGTCGGTGCAAAAAAAAGAAAAAAAACAAGCAAAATTATCAACTTACCCTTGCCCAAATAGTCAGGTATAAATAGGTGGGTTCACAAATAGAGTTGCTCACAAGTTTCTCATAGAGAGCTTTGAATTCTTGATCAGTTGAGTTAGAGAAGAAAACCTTGAGATTTGATTCTTCATTGAGATCCACAGGCAAGAAAAGGAAGCTCTGATATATCCTCCATCATGACGGTAAGCCCTAACTTAATGTCCACCGATACTTTCTTCAAATCATTTCCATTAATGGATTCGAAGAATGTTGCATTATAGGATTCAAACAGTAAAATGTAGATTACATCGACTGTCTCCTGTCGAGTGTTGATGGATGTTCATCCAACAGAGTGGACACGAAGTTGAGGAGCGGTTCACATCAACCATCGGTTGTCGTTATCAACAATCAATGGTAGTTGTAACATGCAATCCGGTGTAGTGTTTGCAAACTCTGCAGTCAAACTCAGAACCAGCGTGTCAAACAAGAATCGGGTACTAGTCGATCCGGTTTTGGCGGTCCGCCGAGTATTTTAAAAAAATAAAAAATTTATATAAAATCCCAAAAAATAAGGGATTTGTTTGTAATGTGTGTTTTAACTTTTTTTATCATTTTGGAAAAGATTGGAAGCTTATTTTTACATCTTTTTTCCTTTTTTTTGAAAAATTTCAAAAATACCCTTGGGTACAAATATTTTTTTAAAAAAAAAAATTTCATTTCTTTCACTAATTTTCAACTTCATTTGGATGTGTTTTGTTTAATTATCTTTTATATATAATTGTCATATTTTTAGAAAAACATTTGTATTTTTTAAAAAAACAAATTAGCACTTTTTGGATAGGTTAGGACCTGCCGGCTTAGGCTAATTGGACCGGCAGATTTTCCGGTTACTCGGAACCAGCTATTGGCCGGTTTCTGAGATCGGTTTAATTTTTCGAACACTAGTCTAGTGTTTATAAACTTCAATGCATCTTATTTTTACTCCGAGCCGTCGTGTCCTTCTTGTGGTGACCTTGTGAAGAAGGAAAATTTTCAGTTTCTAAAATGATAGATATTTTTGGAAAATGAGTTCAAGTTGCAATATCCATGGAGATTTACACTTTCTTGAACATCCAGAGAGTATCTTCTTCTCTGTCTTGTTTTCTTTTGAAACAGAGGTGAATTATGGGTGATATTAGGGTGCGTTACTGGCTGAACATGTTCACCCTCCTAAAATCCGTCTTGAAGATGGACTAAGGGTTCAAAAAGCTACATATCTATCCTCTCAGACTTCCACGATCATTATGGTGTGTTATGCGACCAAGTCCGAGTGGATTCGGCCGAGTCCCATAACACTGGCTATTACTATCCAAGATCATTGACAGCAAGTGTAAATGACATCGTTTGAAAACAAAGAGCAATTTTAGTGGAAAGTAATCAATTTTCAGTTTGAGAAAAGTAATGGATAATGACAGACAGTGTTCCGGGGCTCGGCCGAGTCTACTAATCAACGATTTGCAATTTGAGGAAGTCGGCAATGGTAGCATATTGTAATAAGAGTCCCTAATCTTTTTTTTTTGACAAAAACTTTAGATTGTAGACATGAGAGTGCACATGGACTGTCCGGGATGTGAGAGCAAGATCAGAAGGGCTCTTCAAAAGCTCAAAGGTATTGCTTTTATTGTTATTGTTGATATTTTGATAATGTGTATATTGTCCTCATATTTCTCTCTTGTGGCAACCTCAACTCACATTTTGCTTTGTAATATATTTGTGTATATTCCGAAATTTTGCACATATCAAGACCATACATCTACAATTTTTTTTACTTTTTGCTTCGTTTTTTTTCTTTAAAGGCATCACTAATAAATTCATTGCAAAAAATGAGAATGGGGAGCAGTTGTATACTGTAAGGCCATTTATCACAGTTAGTCTTACCCATTGAATGTGAAACTCGACGGCTTGGGATATGAGGCAAAGTTCAAAGCATTTTATTTTGGACTTTGTGTCCATTCAATGGTATATACCCTCAACCCTAATTTCACATTTGACGGGCAACCGTCATCAATAACCTAATATTTTTCTAATGAGTTCTATTTTTAAGCGCATGTTCATGCTTTTGCCGCCGTCTTTTTTTTTTTTTTAATGTTCTACATACACTAGTTAACCAACCCTTTAAATGTTAGTAAATAAGGATTGTATACTATAGGATCATTTAATTTTTGTATAAAGAGTTCATAATCATTTTTAACCACCGAATGTGAAATCTAATGCATAAAAGTATTTCGCAACATTTGAGAAATTTTGTTTTGGACTTTATGCCTAAATAATTACACATCCTCAACCACACAATTTCAAATCTAAAAGTCAATGATGATTGCAACCTCCTTGTATCAAAAGTAAATATATTTTCCAGTAAATAACATGAATTCTTACGGATCCGTCCTCACGCCAACCACTATATATTCGCTGCCAAAAAAAGAAAATTGTGTATATGATCCCTAGGGCACAGATTGGCTATTTGCTCCATAGGGTGAAGGAGCTACTTAAGAGGATATTTTAGACCTGAAATTTGGGGATCCACCTAATAATATGCTTATAAAATAAACTTGGTTTTTTGAATTCTTCAGTTCTTAAGTCTGACCTTTTAACTTAGGTTATAATCAGGCACATACAAAGTGCATTTGAAATGTTGGTCCCTAGATTTAAGAAGTTATATCCTCATATTTAGAGTCTAAAAATACTCATATATAAAATTACACCCCAGGAAGTGAAGGGAGACGAAAGGCTACTGATGAAATCTTTTCACAAGAAAAAAGAAATTCACCGGATTTTTTTTTATTGACTTTTATCTTTTATGCTCCTCTATGTGTATAATAGGTGTGGACACCATTGACATAGACATGAGAATGCAAAAGGTGACTGTTACCGGTTGGGCCGAGCAAAGAAAGGTCCTAAATGTGGTTAGGAAGACTGGAAGGAGGGCAGAGCTGTGGCCGTTCCCGTACAATGCGGAATACCATTCATACACCCATCACTACCATCATCAACATCACCTCACCACTCCAGCTACCTCCTCTTACAACTACTATAAGCATGGGTATGATGGTCATGTTCATGGATACTACCATCGCCAGGCTCACTCTACCATCTTGGATGATAGGGCTAATTCTCTCTTCAATGATGACAACCCACATGCATGTTCCGTGATGTAAATGGCTAGTGCTATGGGATAGAGGTTAGGTGGTTTGGGTGGCAGTACGCCACAATATGACGTCTTATAGGTGGGAGATGCTTCTCCGCTGAACTACCTAAAAAAATATAGTTAATGCCAATTTCTGTAACTAGTGTTTGTAACATAAAACATATGTTTTGTGGGACTCTAAGTTTCGTTTTTACTTTTTCTAATCACTCTTTCATTCATTAAAGTATTATGTACTATGTGTCGCTATGTTTAATCAACACATGATTCTGCATACTCCATATCAATGATATTAGACTCAATCGAGGTCACTTGGACTCAGCCGAGTAACTTGGCATCGACCTATGGGCGAAGCACGTTGTGAGCAAGTAGGTAGTACAACATTTTTTTTAGTTCAAGTATGATAAAACCTCAAATGTGCTAAAAGCCCTTTCAGGTTAGTACTAAGGGATACCTTTTTAACTCCGTCATCCGTAGGGTTCCAATCCCACCACTTCCAAAAAAACTCTTAACATGATGGAACACATGACCTCTCGTAAAAAGGTCCATTTAGGGACAGGAATCCAACCAACACACCAATTCATTATTAAGTGCCAATAGTAGCGCTCATAAAATATAAGGATTATTTTATCTTTATTTTTTTAAAAAAAATAAAAAATAAAAAAAATCTGTGTACCCTCTATATTTAAGTTTCATATCTCCATAGATTCGAGATTTCAAAATATATCTTAAAGCATAGAAATCTTTAGGTTTTATATCTTTTAACTATTAGATTAATTTTACCCATTTTAATCATGTTTTTTAATTCAAATAAATTGTACAAAAACAACTATTTTTAAACTCATTATTTCTCTCTCCTAACATGTCAATTCGCAAACTTCTCTTTCTTTTTCTGTCTCCCCCGTACTTTCCCCAAGCCCTTCTCTCTCTCTCTCCATATTACCCCCACCCTCACCCTCTCTTTCCCTCCATATTACTCCCCACTGTCTTTCACTCTCTCCCCAAACCACTCTCTCTCCCCCAACCCCTCTCTTTCCGTGTTTCCCAACCTTCTCTCTCCCCAGAAACATAGGTACGATGATGGTAATTGGCTTGTCAAGGAGCTGAGTAGCAAAGGGAGATGTTTGGGAGTTTGGAAACCCATAACCAACTGCAACTTTATCTTCAATAATACTAACAATGTTTATCTTCAGTAACACTAACAATGTAAGACTGCAAGTGGGTGATGGTTCAAAGATAGGATTTTTGGATGAACCACAGGACCGAGGGTTGAATACTTTGCGGACCATACCCAGAGATGTCATCATGGCACTAAATCCAAGTGCCAAAGTTGCTGAGGTTGTGGAAGGATGGGGACATGATGTTTCGGAGAAACATTAAAAAGGATAAAGAGACAGAGGCTCTCACAGCTTTGCCCCAGAGGTTGAAGCAGCTTTCGTTCAACTTAAGTTCACTGATGTATTAATCCTGAGGGAAGGTTGAGAAACACAGAGGGAGAGAGGGGTTGGACAAAGAGAGAGAGGTTTGGGAAAACAGGGGGTGGAGTGAGAGAGAGGTCGGGGAGGGGTAATATAGAAAGAGAGAAGGGGCTTAGGAAGAGTCGTAGGGGAGAGAGAGAGAAATTTGATAATTAACAAGTAAATATATAGAAGATAGGTTTAGAAGGTTTTGCTTTTTTTAAATTTGTTTGGATTAAAAAATAAGATTAAAGTAAGTAAAATTAGTCTAGTGGGTTAGAAGATATAAAACCTACGATTTCTATTCTTTAAGATATGTTTTGAAACATTAGGTCTATAGAGATGTGAAACTTAAAAATAATGAATACGTTAATATTTTCCTTAAAAAAAATGAGTTGGACTCGGGCAAGTTACTCGGACTCATATAAGTAAATCGCCACGGCCAAAGTCCGAGTATATTAGCCGAGTCGATTTTTTGAACATTGCTCCATACCAGTTTTGAGCAGGGAAGTTTTATGGCGTTTGTTTTAGTTCAAATATAATAAAACCTTAATTTTAAGACAAATGTGCTAAAATATTTTGGTTAGATTAAGGGATCACTCTTTAACCCCGTCAGGCATGAGGGTTTCAATACCACCATTGTACACCGCTTTTAAAAAGTCTCTATTTTTGGAGTTCCAAAAAAGAAGTAACCTCCTCCATTGGGAACCTTATAAAGGGGTCGAATTAATATAACCGTCACGCCAATTCATTAATAAGTGATAGGAATGGCGCTCATAATATATAAACATTGTTTTATCTATATTTTTTTTTACAAAAAAAAAAAAGAAGTTAAACTAAGTTGAGTTATTCGGACTCACCTGAATAAATTGCCTTAGTTAGAGTCTGAGTATCTTGGCCGAATCGATTTTTTGAACACTGTTTTTTGCCAATCTTGAAGGCGCTTCATTTGATTCTGGCTTAGAATAGATCCTCGAGAGAATTCATCAACCGAGATGTTCATCATTTGATTCATGTCCTTTTTAAGCTTTATTCTCTAACACCAAACTCCTCCGAGGGCCTTTGGAATCCTTCACTTGGGTCTGGGTTTGGTGTAAACCTCTGAAGACTACTGGTTGGAGTTTTTAGCATGCTAAACGTCTGAAATTCAAAGTTCATAGTGCTTGTTCATGTGCCTTTGCTCCCCTTAAATGCGTCAGATTTTATCGTCTCAAAATGCTTTTAGGGGCACATTCACCGCCTCCAATCTCAAATGCATGAATTACGCACCTATTAATCAACCTCAATTCCCAGAGATAACATATAAAAAAAAAAAAGAGAGAAATATATTTACTGATATGGAGTAGTCTTCAAAAGATCAACTCAACCAAAATATTCGAACCCTTGCCGAAACTATTTACTTGGAGGAATCCGAGTAACTTGCCTGAGTCTAACTCATTTTGCTTTTAAAAGAAAAATAGAGATAAAATAATGTTTATATATTATGGGAACCACTTATGTTCCTTAATAATGAATTGGTGTGCGGGTTAGATCGAATTGAACCTCATTTTAAGAGATCTTGTGTTCCATTCCCAGTCGGAAGTTAAGGTTTTTCTGAACTCCAAAAATAAAGACACTTTTTAACAGCGGTGGAAAATGGTGGGACGATGGGTCAAAAAGTTATCCTTTAGTACTAACCAGAATGGGCTTAGGACGATGGGTCAAAAAGTTATCCTTTAGTACTAACCAGAATGGGCTTTTGGCACAGTTGCCTTAAAATTGAGGTTTTATTATACTTCAACTAAAAAAACGTGGTACAATCTACTCACTCAAACTCGTTTCGCCCATAGGGTGAGACTGAGTTACTTTGTCGAGTCTGAGTGACCTCGGTCGAGTCTCATGATATTGATATAGAGCAATGTTTAAAAATCGACTCGGCCAATATACTCGGACTCTGGCCGAGGCGATTTATTCAGGTGAGTCTGAGTAACTCGTCCGAGTCTAACTCTCTTTTTTTGGGGAAAAATATCTTCATACTCTTTATTTTTAAATTTCATATCTCCATAAACCCAAGGTTTCAAAACATATCTTAGGGCATAGAAATTCAAGGATTTATATATTCTAATTTCCTAGACTGACTTTACTCACTTTAATCTTATTTTTTAATCCAGACTAATTTTAGAAAGATAGCCCTTTCTAAACTCATCTTTTATATATTTACGTGTCAATCCTCAAATTTCTATCTTTCTTTATCTCCCCCCATGACTCTCCCTAAGCTCTCTCTCCCTGCGTGTGTCACTCTCACTTTCTCCCTTGTGTTTTTTGAAACCCCTCTCAATTTCCCCAACACCTCTCTCTCCACTCTCCCTCTGCGTTTCCCAACCTTCTCTCTGGATTAATACATAAGTAAACATAGGTTGATCAAAAGCTGCTTCAACCTTTGGAGTATTGCTGTGAGAGCCTCTGTCACTTTGTCCTTCAATGATTCTCTGAAGCATAGTGTCTAAATAGCATCATGTTGCTTAGGTTAAAAAAGAGGATTAAAGTAGGTAAAGTTAGTCTATGGGTTAGAAAATATAAAACCTAAGATTTCTATGTCTGAAGATATGTTTTGAAACTTTGGATCTATGAAGATATAAAACCTAAAAATAAAAGATGCGAAGATATTTTTTCTTTATTTTTTAATTACAAAAATGGAGATAAAACAATGTTTATATATTATTAGTGCCATGTTCTAAGTGGAAAGGGCTTTTGGTGAGATTGGAACCGTAGCAGTTTTTATTATACTTGAAATAAAAAAAAGGTTGTAGAACCTGCTCGAAACTCGTCTTACCCATAGGACGTGGTCGAGTTACTCGGCTGAGTCCGAGTGACCTCGGCTTAGTCTAACAACATTGGGCAAAGATATGCATTATTCAGATTTTACTCTAAGCCAATCTCAAATAATTGGAAAAAAGGCTCTAATGGTGATAATAAAGATTTTGCCAATGGTGGATCGTAAAAGTTAGGATGTTCTTGCGGTGAAATCCCAAAATCACTATTTTAAGATTTTTACTAAAACCAAAGTCATACAACGAGCCAAAAGGTTGACTGGAATTGAAGTGAGCACTTGGGTTAGGGCATTCAACTTGAAGCAGGCAATTCAGTAAACGTCTTGATGAATCCAGGGCCAAACAAAATCAAAGGGCAAACACTCAAAATTGGCAGCGGTTTCATTCCAATCAAAGTATTTTACAATTTTCTTTGGATCCTAACTCAAATCGAAGTGCCCTAATCAAAGATTAACGGATAACCCAATGTTCCATGACTCGCCCAAGTTGAATCTGACTCGAGCGAGTTAATGGTGCATCTGAGTAAGGTTTATAGCCTCCATTATGTGGAATAATAATATGATGTTTAATTTAATAACATATTAACTCCTTCGCGGTTAGTTTTAACAGTGTGAGCCTTAAATTTAGGGATTGAACCCTTAAATATGGTTGTCAAAAAGAAATCCCTCAAACACCACCATACTCAGCATAGGACATATGATTATATTTCATTTATTTTTTTAAGGGGCTAAAAAACTGCTTTTTATTTTTTGAGCGGACTGGACTCGGGTGAGTCGAGTTACCCCATAGGACATATAAATGTATTTTATTTATTTTTCAAGGAGCTCAAAAGATTTCTTTTTAGATTTTTTGAACAGGCTAGATTGGGGGCGAGTCGAGTCACGGCAACTTGGTTAACCCCATCACCGATTTGCGACTATAAAGAAGGGGATGAGAGCTTTCGATGTCAGAGTTTATGGTTCTACCAAAACTTGATAGCCTTAGAATCAGCGTTTTGAGATTGGGTGAGGCGAGTTTTTTAGATTGTGTATGATGTTTTTCAGTTTAATTATATTAATACCTCAAACCTAAACCAAATGTATTAGAATGTCTTTTTAGTTAGTACTAACACATAAAGTTAAACCCTCTTACGGTTCGAATCTCATAGTATACAACTTTTTACTCTATTTTTAAAAATGACATTTTTTTAGAGTTTAAAGAAAATGTAGCCCCCCACTACGCCATTTTTAAAAACGTCATATTTTTTGGAATAAAAATATCTAGCCCCCACTAGAGTAGAACACAGTATATTTATGGTGGGGCACTAACCAACATGCCAATCTGTTGCTTGATGAGAAAAAGTGGCTCTCATGACTGTTTTTTATCTCCATTTTTTTAAAAAAAATAATGAGCTGGACTCGAGCGAGTTATTCGGACTCGCTCGAGTAAATTGCCTTGGCCAAAGCTTGAATACCTTGGCTGAGTTGATTTTCTAAACACTGTTTAAACTATTCAATGGAAAGTAAAACAATATAAAGCAAAAAAAAAACTTTAAACAAGTGAAGTATTTTAAAATACCTTCAAGATGGGCTCTGAAATGAAAGAATATGGGCCTGGAAGCAGAAAGATTGGATGCAAGACAAATTGATGAACTTTGTGCTGCTCAAACTGGCTGGGTTTGTGGTGGTAGCTCCCACACTCTAGTCACCTTGTTGGTTTTTATTCCCACTAATGTTTTATTGGTTTCTATTCCTACTAATGTTTTAAAAACCAACTAACTCCTAAATTATTTTAAAAAGTAGGTGGGGCATGTCTTCCACATTAAATTACCCAACAAAACTTTGTGATACCCAAAAGAAAACTGAAAGTATTATTGGCCAAAGAAAAAAAAAGGAAAATTATTTCATGCGGGCTAGACCGCATTTCTACAACATACGGTCCAAAGGTATAAAGCATCCATCTTAAAGATCGATGCAAATTGGTGGGCCTATCTAAAAACAAGTGTAATTAACGGTCCAAACGCTTTCTTAATATAATTAATATTTATAGTTTTCACTTTTTTTTTTTCTTTCATATTCCTGATCTCCATGTTAAATATATATTCTCTAAAATTTAGGATCAAATTATATTTAAAAAATTTATTTATTGCCAAGCCTGTATTTCTACCATATGCCGGCTGGCCGCAAATAAACCGTGTCCAAAAAAAAAAAATGATGATATTGGACCTTTAAAAGCCTAGGGTTTCAAGGAAAAATTGAGCCCAAGAGTTCGATTTGGGTCTTATATATGCTTTTCTGGGCTACAAAAAGACTGAGATTGCCCTCCATGAAACTGAAAAGTCCATGGCTTAATATTCACAAGCTGTTGGCAAAACCAAAAAGACAGGGGCAGCCCGTGGTCACTTCAGCCCGCCAAGCGGGTTTTTCAAAACCCTAATCTTAATCAAAGTGGCATTTTGCCTCAAATCAAAGTAAAATCGGTAGAGTTGGCCTATCATTCATAAGGATCCAAAGAAATTTATTGAAAGAATCAGGAAAGTCTTAGATTCAAAGGTGAACGAGAGGCGCGAGACCATGGTGACAATTAATCTGATCATTTTATGCATTTTTGCTTAAGTGCAACTGTGCAAGAAGATTAAGGAAATCAAGAAGATGATGCACTCGAGTTGCGAGTTTTTTGATCAAATACAAAAGGGTCGCTTTTAAGCATCACTTGTTAGGGATAAAGTGCAGTTAATCCCAGGTTTATGCAATCATCAAGGTTCATGCACTCAAAATTAATCTAATGATGTTCTTGTTAGGGAAAAACCGCGGTTAATCCCAAGTTTCTGCAATCATCAAGGTTCATGCATTCAAAATTAATCTAATGATGTCCTTTTAGAACATGGAAGGGCTCAAAACGCATCTCAAAGCCTCCTAATCAACGGAATTTCGAAATTAGAATTTGCTAGCATTTATTTCTCCAGTGAAAACCACAAACAAAGTTTGATTCATGTGATCAATGCTATCCTTGAGGTGTAGAAAGGGCAGGCAAGCAAATTGCATGGTCGCCTAATCAAGCACGGCTTAATCAACAAAATTTGGCTCTAGTTTCCTATCACAAGGTGCACCCAAAATTAATATATTTCTTCTAGATATGGTTTCAGAGTTTAATCTCATGAATCCGAAAATGAAATAGGGAAACATTCATAACTTACCAAATATATGTATGTGCGTGTAGATCTTTTCATTCAGACATACGAAAAGGGGGAAAATGAAAAAAAAAAAAAAAAAAGGAAGCAGAAATGAAACAAGGGAAGAGAGAGACGAAGAGCAGGGGGGAGCTCAAAAATAAGGAGATGAAATGGAAACCTAAATATTTGATAATAAAAAGAGAGAGCATGCCTAGATACAACGCGAGCTCATGCGGCCACATATGCAGCATTTCAAAACCCATATCAATTGGACGAATCAGTTACCCATAGATCTGTGTCGAATCATTGGATCAGTGATTTGGATCAATTGGATTGGTCCAAATTTATCTAGAAAATATTTAAAAATTAATAAAATAAAATAATCAAAATATGGATCATCTATAAGGTTTGGATTTAAAACGGACTGAATAGAATATTAAATAAGCTTTAAAAATAAAAAAGTGAGAAAAATATACAATGGAGAACCAGGTTGAACCCATACCATTCTAGAACCGATTCGATCCCGACCAATTCCCATCCATATCAATGACCTAGATCGAAAATCACCAGATATTAAAACACTGCTTCATGCTTATATATGTGCATGCATCCATGAAGATTTCTGTGGATGTAATTTTGTGAAAAGTGACCAGTTTACGTATAACATATGTGGGCACATCTTTGTGCCCAAAGATGCACATTGAGAGGGAGGCCGAGATGGGGAAGGGGGGATGGGAAGCCCAATCGTTAAACAACCATACTTCACTAATCTTTTAGTAAGTGTATCATACCCAACAATCAGGAGGAACAAGAAAGCGCATAAATTTCACATTTGGATCAAAAAGGACCAAACTTTAGAATACACAATGTTAAATAAACTCCAGTAGAGAGAATGGAGTAAGCAGCATATGATAGGAACTTAGCTAAACTTTGACCTTAGTTGTTTCAGAGGACATCAATTCGATTTCCAAGGAACAAACAGCCACGCAACTTACAAAGAGTATCACATTATTTGCTACAATAGCTGTTTGCAACATCATCAAGTGCCACTAGCATATAAGCGGGTCCATTCTTTTGCTGCACCATCAGAAGCACACAGCACACAATGAGACAAGGGAAAAATGACTCTGGTAAACCAAAGCCCGTTTCAAATTTATGATATTTTACCTGTTTCCACCGCTTCAGCTTCATTTGCCTTCCAATGCTTTGCAATGTTGTCAGAGAGTGGATCATCTGGGTTTGGAGCACTCAGCAATGCCTGTATGCTGATACACACACACAGTAACAATCATTAGCTTTATAAAGGTAAGAGAAATATACCATGTCCCACACAAACAGCACAAGAGAGAGGTGTCACCTCAGCAGCACGGTCCTGATCTGCAGTGCAGGACTCCATTTGTCTTTGAGGATATCTAGACAAATGCGGCCAAGCTGCATAAATTGGACAGAGTTTTAGGAAGATCAAACAAAGTGATATTTCAGTTTGTAGAGAGAAAGGAGAGCAGAAAGAGGAAGCTTCTTGCCTTGTCAATATTTGGGTGGTAAATCTTCGTAAGAAAGCGAACCTGTTCAAAATAGATCTGAGACATAAGTTACAAGACAGATACCCAAATGTTCAAAACGTCTTGTCATTCTGAAAAGTTGGAAAAGGGTGTCATTCCTCACATTCATATGAGAACCAGTTGAGAACTGGCGGTAACCAGTAAAGCAGGGAAATTTTAAATGGCATACTCAACTGTAGCTACAATTGCCAATAACTGGTTAATCATTGAGGTACCCTAAGGCTTAGTTGAACTAACTGAACAGGAAAATGGCACCGACGCAGTTCCACAATTCTTCAGTATATGGAATACCAGTGGAAGTGGCACAACTAAATGGAAAACAGGGGGGAATGGGGAGAAAACACATACAAACAATCATCATAAAGAGATATCTATACATGCAACCCCCGAGTTATCAATGGATAAGGCATCAGCTCCAGATGGGAATGGGCTTTCCAACACCATTATCTCAAAACAAGAAGTGGAAATTAAAAATTTCTTTCCCCTGAAAAGGATTATATAGACTAATAATCATACAGACTTCAGACAAATAAAAACCTTCCTAACTCATACGAAGTTTGTGGGCATATTCACCTGCATTGGTGTACATAAAGTTTAAGTTTGTGGGCATATTCACCTGCATTGGTGTACAGGCCAAAGAATTGCAGGTTTCCTCAATTCCGAACTTCTTGCAGTAACATGTCCTTAAATTAAACTTGCAGAAAAGTATTAGTTGCACATCATGACAAAATGCTAGACCTTCCCAAGACTATATTTTTGACAAAATGCCAAACATTTCTGATGAAGTGTCAATAACACATCTTAACACACTCAAGAAAGTATTTTAACACTAAAATGCTCACAAAACTCCACTATTTCCAGTAAACTGTCTCAAGGTTTCAACTTTTGCCAACATTTTTATGGTGTTTTATGAACAGCCAGTCATATGACGGAACTCTTTCTTCATTTTTCTTTTTCCTTTTTTTTTTTACAGGTCACAATCAAAACAAAAACCACGATGGAACTATCAATGTACGCAGGAGGTACATGCAAGCACATCTGATTTCAAAGTATTGATACATGTGGCCCACATGGCAGAGCAGTTGCAGGAATGTTGGACACCTATCCAACATGAAAACACAATGTATGTAAACTAAAGAAAAAGTGGAATGAGTCCTTCATGCAAAGTGTCCTTGATACCATTTGTTTTGCACAGTGTTTGAAAAATTTCTGGTCCTGATTGGGACCTATCCGATTCCTGTACTGAATTGACAAGTTGGCCATATGGAGTGACTTAAATCTATGTATAGACCTATGTTATTTTTATTTGAAATATATTACATATATCAAAGAAACATATCAAATAGTTTTTTGTTTGATTTTTACTTTTATGTTCTTTCAGTGATTTAAAGATCATCAATCCAGACAGGGAACCGGCAATCTAGATCAGGAATAGGTATGTGTTGTGCTGGTTCTAGGCTGGAATCAATGGTTTCATATCTCTTATAGTATATAAAATACAAATCTCACAAGGTTTCCTATCTTATGTAGTATATAAAATACAAAGTTCACATCATAAAACTAAGAAGGTTAGTTTGGTAAGAATGTGTGGCTGGAAAGCGAAAGGTTAAGTTTCAAGCCCCATCCTAGTGCTCTAATTGCAAATTTCCATTTACTTTATATTGTTTTACCTGATCACCAATCCAGCTGATCCAGATCAACTTTGGTGGGTGGGCCATCCACCCACTGATTTGCTTTTTAGACCACTTTTTTTTTTTTGGGCCGGATCGCTAATTAACCCGATTAAGATTGGAATCCCTGGTTGGGTTATTCGCCCCACCGATCTGTGTTTGAGAATAGCGGTCTTTTGCAAAATGCAAATTGACCAAGTAACTCTTACTTCTAATTGAAATATTGAGGAAAGCACAATTTTGTTGCTTCTTCAGACAGTATTCAAAGTCAAAAAGGACATTTTCACCTGAACAAGAGCACTTCAAATCCTGAACTTCCACGTACTGACCGCACATATTGATACTTGACAACTATATGCTAAAGAGAGCTATGTGCATTTTTTAATTTGACTTGCCTCTCATCTGGTTGAGACCATTCGATATGGTAATTACTAATTTCTTAACTGACTCATTGCATCAATCGTCTGAGTCTTGTGCTACCCCTAACATATACTGTATTTTTCTAAGTTTTAATCATGCATTCACACATTATCCAACAGGTATACACAAAGAAGAGGAACAAGCACGAGGAGAAGAGACTAAACCGCCTTGTTTTTGTTCAGGATAATCAAAAACTAAAGGAATGCAATGAAGTCGATCCCAATACTGGAGATGAGGAAGTATTCCATGAAGAGGACTTGAACTCAAGCCAAGTTTGGGAGTATTTTGGAACCCACTAAGCCTTGTACAGGCTACTATATCTCATCTCAAGGGAGGTTTAGGAGAGAGAGGCAAGAGGACGAGGTCAATGCGAACCCAAAGAAGACCAAGGGAAAAAAGCATTATGTGGAGGGGAATGACACAGGTCGTGATGACTTTGTATCATCATCAACTTCAGGTACATCTGGTGGTCGTCATGATGGAGATGGTATTGCTAATGGTGATGAAACTAGAAATTTTAATTTATCTTTTTTCTTCTTTGTTCTTTTTTTTTTAAGATTTTTGTCTTTTGAGTATTGACTTTTGTGAGTTGTAACTTTTGGTTCTTAATATTTGATTGTTGTAGATTGTGCAATATGTATTGACTTCTGTGAGTTGTGACATTTTGTTACTGATCTATACGACTTTCTATGAATTATATGCAAGTTTCAATATTCTAAAGTTTTAGTAATTCAATTTCACGTTTCAAACTCATGAATGTATTAATTTGAAATGGAAAATCACCATAACACACACAGAAGACCTTAGAGAGAGTTTACTTCTTTTAAATACTAGTTTATGAGTTCACTTGACGGGTTTGGGTTTGGCATCCAAGTTGAAACCCCCCCAAAAAATAGTCCCGACCAAGAACCGGCCAATTAGTGGCCACTCCGGTCCAGTCTGACCACCTGGACCAAAATGTCCATCAAAAAGATAATGAATTGGATTAGTCCAGTCTCTCTGATCTGATAACCTAGACCAGAATGTCCACCAAACCAATAAAGAACCAGCAGTCCAGTCAATGGAAAGGGTGCTAATGAACCTGAGATAATATATTTTCCTCCCCATTTTCTTCAACTTTATTTTTCCAATATTTGGGTTTTTTGGTTCTTTTTAATTCTTTGTAAGAGCATTTTGGTCTTTTGGCTCAAAAGGTGGGATTTGGGATTTAAATGCTTATTTTATAAAGAGAAAAATGCTTTTTAAATTTTTACTCTCTCCTTCTCACCACCTGAAAGCACCCCAACCCTAACCCTATTTTCTGGTGACTTCCAGGGAAGATTCTAGCCTTCATGCTGCCCGATTTGAAACCCCAATGGATTTGCTATAAATAGGGCTGCCAACTTGCTCTAGGCTCTGGCCTGACCTGGACATATTCGGTCAAAACTGGGCTTGGCACGAGCCCAAAATTTTGGTTTAGGCCCGGCACTCAAAACTAAAGAAGAATTAAGGCTTGAGCTCAGCCCAGGTCAAAAAGTTTAAAGGCTGGGCCAGGCCAAGCTCTAAAATAAATATATAAATATTTTGTTTATAATTATTAAAAATAAATATTTGATATATTTTACACATTTAGCATTTTTCAGGTTGGAAATGAGCTGCAGCAAGGCTAGCATCCTGAAAATGCATCAAGCCTTCCGAGCACGGCCCACCATGACCCAAAATAGGGCCAGGCCCAAAAGCCTGCAGGCCAACTGGGCCAATTGCATCCCTAGCTATAAACGAAGCTTTTTTTTTTAAATCAATGCAAAATAGTATTTTCTTTGTTGATTTTAGTGGTTATTTTACCTTAAGGAAGTTTCTTGTTGTATATTTTTGTTTTCTAGGAAGCCTTCTATGCAGTTTTTAAAAATAAATACTCAGTTTGCTTGGTTTTCTATTTTTATTTTTGTCCCACCATTCTTGTTAAAAAAAATTTGATTCTTTTGAGTTTCATATTTTCCTTTTTTTTAATACTCTTCTTTATTTTTTTCATTTTTCTTTTTTTTTTTAAAAAAAAATTATGTAAGCAGTCAAACTGGGGAATGGATGAGGAATGGCCTGTCAAACTGGACTGGTGCCCTCACTGGTTTGGTCACCAGTCTGGTCCAAATAACACTGCTAAATACGTCCAATATGAAACAATATGAGACACCACATCATTTTTATATATGGAGCCAACTTGAATTTTACCCCTTCTTTCAGAACATCAATTTAACTAGCATGAATTGTCTGTTTTCTTACAAAAAGCTTGTGGTTGCCCAATCAAGCTACTTGCAAGCCTAGAACTGAGACAGGTTTCCTTAAAAGTAATTCTTAAGAGTGCACAACACTCTATAAGCTCCAGGGACATATCTAGAGGAAGGCTTTTACTGACCATATTCACAAATCATCCTGAGATTTCCAGTAGTAGGCATATGCATCATGAAGCTGCAAGCCTACAACTATGCACATTCCTCATGTATGAGAGGAGATGGTGAAAATTCTGAGAGTATTCTATAGCTTCTAAAATTTGCATAATTTTTCACTTACAAACAAAAAATCCTAAAAAATATTCACAAATAACTCATTTGTTCTGAGCATATCATATACACCATGAGCAAAAATAAGTGACACTCAATTAGAAAGAGATGGCAAAAAATGGTTCAACGCCTGCTCAAACAATCCTACATTGCACGTGAGGTTAGACTGTAAGATTTAGGCAGGCTGCAAATGAAAATGAATCATCTAAAATGCAGATGGCCATGTGCTGAATTTTCAGAAAATGAGTTAAATAGTTTTGTGGTTTAGATTTTTTGGCTGCCATTTTCCATCTCTCTCCGCCACCTACATCTCAGTCCAACTATTACACTCCAATCTTCAAACACGACCTCCACCTCAACCTCCACCCCTGACCACCACCTCCACCTCCACCTCCACCTCCACCTCCATCCATCACGACCTCAATAGAAGAGCTCCTCTTCTTTTCATTATAGTTGCAGGAGCTAGGTAATGTGACCATTTCCAAAAGGCTTGCTGGTTGTTGCTTAAGAACCAGTAACCTTCACAAACCCTTGTAACTCATTTGAAAGAGTGTCATTTATTTCAATTTCCCAATATCTAGAGCTACCCCATCAGTGTCCAATCATTTACTTGGAGTGAAGAAAGCAAAATCCGAAAACCGACTAAAAACCAGCAAATAGAAATGCTCATCGTAGGAAAGTCCAATACAAACCTTTCTGACTGATAAATAGAAATTTTTCCATTTTTCCCTCTCCTATATTGACTACTACATTCTCAACTATGTTAAACATAATCCATCAGCTACAACTGTATTTTTTGGCAAGTAACATAGGAATGATCTCTAATTACAATACCATTGCAGGAGCATATACTCATCAACAGGAGAAGAAGAAGAAAAGAAAGAATTCCATTACGCTCAGGGTGAGAGAGAAAGAGAGAAAGAGAAACAGAGAGTCCTATTCTCAATTGACTTCACGACCACACAAGATCAGAGAGTTAGAGAGAGGGAATTCCGCTTCTCAACGAACTACGTCACCCAAGAACATGGACAGAGAGAGACTTTGTGTGAGATTCAATTGAATCCACAACTTTCTAAGATCAGAGAGCTATATAAAAACTCCATTCTGATCAACCACCCTGAAAGAAACCATACCATCCTAGGAAAAAAAAAAAGGAAAAGAAACCCTTTTTTCTGTTATAACAGTGTTCCCTCCCCTGACATATCAATGCCTCGATTAAAAGAACCCAAAACTGTCTCCTCTCTCTCATCAATCTCACCGAATTTGAACCCAAATTCCCATTACCATGACATAGAAACTCTCAAACTCCAATCAGTGCCTATCAATGGGGATCAGAGCAACATCTACAAGGACCTCACCCCCGTCACTTCTCACACCAGACGCCAATATTACCCTTTTCTCCTTCTCTTTCTAGAAAATAAAGCGGCTCAATTGAGGGCGAAAGTGAAAAAGGAGTAATAAATGAGACCACCGTTCGACAAGCATGATTTGGAAATGAAATAAAGAAAGAGGGTAAGACCTCTTCTTCTTTTTTGTTCTTCAATTCGCAAATGGAGCTTCATTCAACATTGGCATCCAAACATGCATCATTTATAACTTTTTAGTTTTCAGTATACATGAACACAGTAAAACGCCAAATGCCTTTAAACCATTGTTGAAAGTGGCATCCAAACATGCACTTAACCACAGGACATCTTTAGAAAGTATAGAAGAAATACATGTTTGTCATCGCATGCTGATAAGGATAACAGTTCCACCTGAACCCATAAATGATTTACTAATTTGGTGTGATATAAATTCAACGCATATTACAGTTACAAAATTTAAAGTTCCAAAAAAAAAATTTACAGTGGCCAAATTTACATGAATTTGGCCATAGTTTCTATCTGTCAACTGCCATGTCTCTCCACAATTTCCTCATACATTTCATTGTCAAAGCATTTTCCCATCTATCTCCTTAATTTCAAATATGTTTTCATTTCCTTGAGAGACATTCAAATTGTTTAGGGGCTTTAAAGACTTAAAAAAATAATGAATACAAACAGGGGCTATGTTCATCTAAATTCTAAAATCTCTCCATTTCTCTCAGCTATGGCACCCTCCTTTTTTGCCAACTTTTTTGTCGTATATGGTACGTTTTTTAGATCCCTTATTCGGACATTTTTGTTGATAGATAAGCTTCAAATGTGTTTTCGTTTTCATTTTATTGCATGATGGTGTTTTCTTATCTTCATATTTACTTTCCCTTTTGAACTATTTCTTTCAATTTACAGTTTGTCACACTTTAGTTTTCCACCACGCAATAGTATAGTGTGGTTATGTGCTGATTTTTTTTTTTAATATGCTTTTATTTATTTGATGCTTATGGCAATGAATTGGTGCACTGCACCATCCGTAAGCTAGTTAGAAATATTTTGAATTCCAACTATCGAACTCCTACTAAAGGACACATGAAGACAGGGAATACTGAATTTGCACAAGACAAATAAATCTAATGTTTTCTCCAAAGATACACTTAACCAACTGGGAGAAGTTTCTCAGGGTCAACTCTTTTTGTTCAACTGCATGAGACAGCTAAACCATTGCCAAATTTCCATAGAGACACTACATGGAAACATGAAACAATCTTTCAATAACAATCCGAAGTTCAAATAGTTTAGAACAAAACAGAAGAAAGTATCACTTCACAAGAAATAGATGGAACCAACAACAAAACAGAGATTTCATCAGGCATTTGATTCTAGTTTCTTAGATGTTGTCGTGTCCAACAAATGAGAAAACAAAACAGAACTTCCATTCACCTAGGAGGTATAAAATCGACAGCATCCAAAGTCCTTGAAAATTTATGCATATAAGCCAGAAAATGGACTTTCTGATACACTTCAGCAAGGAACAAGACATAGGAAAGTATCAGTTCAAAAGAACTACTTGGTATCAACTATGAAACAGAGAGTTTTGTCAGGCATTTGATTCTTAGTTTCTTGGATGTGAGGAACTGAGCTTGGGCTTGAGTGGCTAGCAACTGACAATTAGCATCTCTACATCTCAAGTTTGATTTCTACCACTGAACTACCCAAAAAAAATAAAAATTCTTGGATGTTGTTATATCCAACAAATGGGGACACAAAATATTGAGATGAGAATATTCCATTCAGCTAGCAGGTAGGAAAATGGCAGCATTCAACTGCCACTATAATTTGCATAGAAGCCAGATAATGGAAATTCTGATACATTTCAATGATCTTATTATTATTAACTGCACCTGGAAGCCATATGATCAAGTTTTACAGGGGCGAAAATATCATACGCAAACAAAATATCCACATCTCATGCAACACATCCAAAGACAGGATACATTTAGAATCACAGACTCAGCTCCAACATGGACGGTTATGACTTCCTCAAGCTGTAAACGGTGACTACTTGCACCATGAATCACAATAGAGAAATATATAAATCAAAGAAGCCATAGTCATAATAGAAAGAAACTGAGCTTGATGATTTTGTAGAAGCAAGAGGAGCTACTTTGACCTCGCCACTATCACAGGCACTAAGCAAGACCTAAGAAATTAAGTGCAATCAACAGGAAACCAACTGATATCTTACATAAACTAAAACACTACACCTTTGGGGCTGCCATTGGATATTCTTCTGGCAGAAATAACTCCAACTTGAAGACTCCTCCTAAACATACACGCATAAAGTAAAATTAATTAGTCAACTATATCAAATTAGCAACCGAAGTATCTCTCTAAGAGAAAATTCATACCAGTTCGTTCTCTAACTAACTGATCAAAAGCAATTTAGAAGATCACTCGTGTTGATACAGTAAATCCACATATATGGCAAGAATAACATGCAAATATAGGCTTGAGAAAAATCAGTTCTAAACGGAAAATTCAGTTGTACAACAACACTACCAAGAAGAATCCAAGCCCAAATAGTTGGCATAAGGCTCGATGATGATGATGAACAACATTTTCAAGAACAAGAAAAAGGAAAAAGGAACTATTCTTTTCACTCAATAGATGGAATATATGTTTCTTCCTTCACGAAAACATCAAACAACCCACAGGTCATTTGGCCAAACATTAGTTCCCAGTTTGAGGATACCCCCAAGAAGTGTATATAAAAGGAGCAGGAGGAAGCGGGGAGTGGGTAAAGTAAAACTTGGAATTGCCTTGGGACAGCATAAGAAGCACAGGTTTCTAAATTGAGAGACACAGTAGCAAGTATCTAGCAACAAAGTCCAGTTGAGCTGTGCCAGTAAAGCCTCAGTTTTAACCTTCTCAAATACACACATATATGTATTAGAAGAAGAAAAAAAAATTGTTGGCTAACCAACACTAAAAAAAACACATAGACACATGTCAATGACATCAACAAGGAATGATCCCATCTTGTATTACGAAATGCTCACCCAATCCAATGTGTTAAGACAATATGGGCTCAACAAATGAGAAAATATGAGGGGAAAGGTATAAATCTCCTTAGGGACCATCTGGTCCACGAGTGTGAATTTTTTATTTTTGGGCAGTCGGCAGCCTTAGGTTAAAGGAGGAACCTATACTTGGGCACAATAAAAGAAGAGTTTAAGAAGGGTTATGTACATGCTAGTTTGAGGTGTAAGTCTGACGTAGTGGATTTTTTATTTTTTATTATTTTTATATTTTATGCATTAGAGTTGTTTTTTGTATTTTCGTCCTTTCAGATATTTAAAGGGCAAAACAGGAAATTTTCTATAGGAGTTAATTAGGATATATTTTGTTAAAAGTTGTAGATAAGGGAATCCTAGTTTTAAGGGATTTAGTAAACTTAGATATTTCTTAGGAAGAGATTAACGCGAGATTGGGAAAGGGGAGATTTACCAAGATTAGGAGAGGGGAAAATGTGGGGTAAAGATAGAGAGAATATGTTCGGAGTTTTATTTTATTTTCATTTTTTTAGTTTGTATTTAAAAGGGAAAGACATACTTTTATTGAAGATAGTGAATTGAAAATTGTTCTAGGTCTTGTGAAAAGATCTTTGGGTTGGACTCCCTTGCATACCCTGAGAGAGGGTATATTCCTTGCAAACCCTAAGAGAGTGTATATTCTGCCATCTATTTATTCTTATTGTTATTTTCCTTCTTATTTTTTTCAGCACATTAGTTGGTATCAGATCCAGTACACAGAGATCAGAGATCAGAGATCCATATACCATATGGAGCATATGTTGTCCATTATTATATGCTCGGAAATCTCATGCTTGATAGTGTATTATGCATCCCATGATGATGGAAGTTGAAAAAACTAAAAGCAATCGACATTTATCTCAAGCGGTTGCATTGATAATCTAAATGCACTTGGGTTTAAAATTAAACTGGGGCCAAGTTTCATGCTTTGAAAGTCCCCCCCCCCCCCCCCCCCCCCCTCGCCCCTCCTTTTCCCCCTCTTTCAATGAGTAGCAATAGTAGCTAAAATGAGTGTATATCTAGTTGTAGACCCCAAAGATCTTTTCACAAGACCCATATCAATTTCTTTACTCAATTCACTATCTTCCATAACAAGGATGTTTGTCCCTTTTAAATACAAACTAAATAAAGAGAATAAAATAAAATAAAACTCCAAAAATATTCTCTCTCTACCCATGTTCTCTCTCTTTACCCCATGTTTTTCCCTCTCCTAACCTTGGTAAATCTCCCCTTTTGCAATCTTATATTAATCTCTTCCTAAAAAAAACTCTCAGTCAATTAAATCCCTTAAAACTAAAATTCCCTCATCTACAACCTTTAACAAAATATATCCTAAGTAACTCCCATAGAGAATTTCCTATTTAGCCCCTTAAATCTCTACAAAGACAAAAATAACCCTACACATAAAATCTAAAAATAGCAAAATAAAAAGTAAAAAAGCCCATTGCATCAAAGCCACTCTCAGTAGTATTACAGGTCTCAAGAATCACAAGATGCGCAAATGTTCCCAATGTTGATTCTATCTGTCGCAAACAGGGCAAAACAAATGACGTCCTCAAGTGAGTCCATCAAAGCCAGAAAAGAAAATCTGCTTACATGTGATCAATGAAATGATCAAATTAGCCAAGAATACATCTCATCATCATAATTGCAAAGAAAAGCACATCATGAAGGAGAGTTTGCTTATGATTCGCTCTATGGGAAGTCTTTTTGTTGTTTCTAGTCGTACATAGTTCATAGCCTCTCAGAATCATGACATCCTCCTTCACAGAGAAGGGGGGGAAGGAAAACCATCGAAGCATGATACTTGGCCCCGGGCTCATTTTAGACCCAAGGACATTTAGATTATCGTTGCAACAAATTGAGATAAATGTGGATTGCTCTTAGTCTTTTCAACTTCCATCAACATGGGATGCAGAAAACAGTATCAAGCATGAAATTCCCCGCATATAATAATGGATAACATATGCAACATGCATAATAAGTAGTAAAATAATGCATTTCTCTATTGTATGAAAGTTGTATGTCCAAAGACAATAACATAAGCAATCAAAATATTAAACACAAGAAGCAGCAACATCTAATACTAGAATTCCAATTTTGGTGGTACTAAGTCATAATAATTATCAAAAAAAAGGTTGTCCAATTCATAACAAAGAAAATTATAGATCCCAAGTTGCACCCAGATCAATACTTCTATACTCAAATGTTCGACATGCATTCATATGCTTGTAAGGCGAAGGAGGGGAGAGAGAGAGAGAGAGAGAGAGATAGATAGAGAAACACCATCAGAAGCTCACAATCAGTTCACCCCCTCCCTCCGAATGTGAGGTTTCATAACAAGGTGGGCATATGCAAAATGGAAAATCTAAAAAAATCAATTGACAGAGTCTGGAAACATCAAAAAACACAATTTACAACAGGGACATTACCTTTATCTAGAGTTCTTATAATTCACCATCAGTCATTGCTTTCTTAAGAGTTAAAAGCTAGAAACTGAAAGGATGCTACTGAAGGAAGATGGATACCTTCATATGGAGACTGAGTAGGCCCAAGAATCATCACATTGAAATATCGCATATTGTCTTCAGAAGGTGATGCACTGATGCCAGGAGCTGTACTCAAACATAGCATTGAAGAAAAATATTCCCCATGCATGGCGTGTGATGAATGAACAGCATCCCAAATCAAACAAACAATATACAAACAATAATATATAAAAAAAAGCGCAAACACTATCCTAACGAAACATGACAAAAGGTACAAATTCATGATCAACCAGCTCCCAAATAAATACCCCATTAATCTGGTTAGCTGCCATGAAAATTGAAGAGATTATTTTAAAAGAGGAGTTCCACATCGTGATTTCACATACCCCGAAATTGTGGTCAATCAACCCAGAAACACCATAGCAATGCATCAAACGAATGAAATTGCACATCCAAACCATCTCAGCGCGATATTTCTCTCACAAACCAACAAAAGAAAAAGCAGAACAAACAGAAAAACATAAGAACGAAGAACTTCCCAAAGGCATAATACCTGGGTCGCTGAGGAGCCTCTGCGTCTCCTGATCAATCAATCACACAAAGAAAAACACAATAAACACCAGGATCAATAGTACACAAAACAATCAGACCATATAAAACAAAACTAGGGTTTCATAAGAAGGCAAAAAAGACTCAAACTTCATGAACTTCAAGGGGCCAATGAAGCTGTATTCTCCTACAAGATCCAAAGTACTAAGAGAGCAGGGATGAGAGAGAAAACCTTGATTATACGGCGAGGAAGATTGGTGTTGGCCATGGAAGACTACAATCAGAAACCCTTGCTGCTCTCCCTCTCTGCAACAAATTGAGGATGGTTAGGTGTTCTCTCAACAATTGGGGTTTCCAACTAATTGTTATCATCCATTTATATGTGAGGAAAGGGCATATACTTTTCTACTGTGTATACAATCAAAAGCATTTGAGAAGGGGAAAAGACGGATGTAACCCTGAGTGTTCCAATGGACTCGAAAGATCACGGAAAAAGTAGCTTGAAGAGGACACAATCTGATGGTCCTAAATTCATTTTAGTTTATTTTATTTTTTTACTATAAAAGATCTGTTTATTTTTATTTTTTTAGTATAAAAAGATCTTGCATATTTTAATTAAAGGGGAAGCCTTCTATGCTTTTCCTACATTAAACTTATATACTTCCTCTTATCAACCGTTCATTCTGAATTTAGGGCTAAGAATGTCTCAATCATAATATCACGTCTCTACACCATTTTATTTTTTATTTTTTTTATAAATTATTTTAACACCAAATTTTGGACATCCAATCCATTGAAAAATATAAAAAAAATATTTTTAATAAAATAAAATGACCAAAGTACCTCTAAAAGTTTCAAAATGTATTTTGGTCATTTTATTTTATCGAAAAATTATTTTAAATATTTTTTAAAGGTACGGCCCAATGAGATGATGACATGTACCAAATTTCATATTCATACAACTTGTATAAAAAAGTAAAAATAAAATATTTTGAAACATCGGATCTAAGATCAAACGGTGAGTGGCTCTCTTGATCAAAATTGAACTGCTGGATGGTAGGAAAAGCATAGATCTTTTATGCTGAGGGGAAGTATAGAAACCTTTCCCTCAGCAAAATCCCTCATTTTTTTCTTCTTTTTTTTTTTTTTTTTTTTTGTAAATAGCTCAATGGTAGGATTCAAACTCGAGATGTAATTTGTTCAGTCAAGTTCCGCCTACTTATCAGCTCTACTCGTTCAGCATAGTATATTCCTAAACATTTTTCTGTATGGCCCAACTAGGTCACCTATACTTTATTTTTATGGGTAAAAAAGTTAATCAAAAAATTATTGTTAAATATAGATATAAATTTAAGTTTTGTTAAAATTATTGTGTTGCATTAAATGTAAAAAGTTTGACAAAATTGTTTATTATAAGCATTCTATATACCACAAAAGTGTTATGTTGTAAATTTGAAGTTATTTTTCATTAGTAAAAATTTGCTAAACAATTATTGTTAAATAGAGATTTATAGTTTTATTATTTGTTTAAATTCTTTCATTCTACAAATAGTGTAAATAAATTTAACAAAACTTTTGACTTTAAACATTCTATATACCCACAAATGTATTATAATACACATTTGAAGTTCTTAATGTAATCTAATAAGCTGTTTAACCTAAAAGGAATTTGGGACTCCTTTTTCCTCTCTTCCTTAAAGACCTTCTTTGTTTCTCTTTTTTTTTTTTTTTTCTTTTTTCTTTTTGTCTCTTCAATTATGAAACCCCAACAATCAAACTGAAAGGTTTTTTTTTTTTTTGTGGGTAAGTGACTTATAGGGTTTTCCTTTCATTTCTTTCCTTTTCTTTCCTTTTGCCCTTTCTTTGTTTATTTTCTCTCTCTCTCTTCAATTTTTTCAAAGTTACTCGAGAGAGCTACGTTTCTTATTTGATATTGAAGTGGAGTTTCATAAATAAAATTTTCGCACATTTTAACTAATTTACATAAAAAATAAACTACTCTAGAGAAATTGAACATTAAAAATATTATTTATATGATAGCAAGTTGAGAGAGCATAATGGTTATTTTCTTGAAAACTTTAAGAATTCCACGAGTGAGTGGCGAGTGTGCACACACAATGCGTGTGTGTCTGTATGCAATAGAGAGATAGAGAGAGAGAAAATAGTACTTAAGGGCAAATTTCAAGTTTTACTTGCGTATGGATGTGTAAATAATAAAGAAAAACATACAAAATCAAATATATTGTATATGTGCATGAAAAATAAGGGATTGTCTACAAAGAGACCATTCATCTTTTGTACGTGAAGGTTACAATCATTCTTATCCCTTAAATTTCAAAATGGGTGGCTGTAAGAGTGTCATTGAGTAGACACAAAGTTTCAAAAACAATCTTTGGATTTGTGACTCACTTAAAACCATCCAAATTGAAATGTAATGAGCGGGAATGATTGTGACCTCTATGTACAAAAGATAATTTGTCTTTTTGCCAGCAATCCCAAATAATGACCTAATATTAAATAGAGAAAGTATCCATTTTTTTAATGGTCAAGCACTGAAGTTGATTTTCATATAAGTTGATTTTGCCAAATAATGTGCATGTAAATTTATAATACACATAGAACTAGGAGAAAACAATAGTTTGTGGTTTTTCCTACTTTGATTTAACACAATGGTGGCCTACCCTGAAAAACATAGCAATGAAATGAGCCAAAATGGCCTATACTCAAATCCCACCTTAATCTATTTTTAAATCCTCTCTCTCTCTCAAAATAAAAAATTACAAACATCTATACTGTCTAAACCCTGCCTTATGTAACCCTTTCCTTTTTTTGGAACATTAACAAGGATCACTTTCACTAAACTCAAAAAAATAAAGTGCAAATACAATGAGCAACGCAAGGTACCGGGGACAATGATTCTTAAACAATAAAACAATCACCATTTACACCTTTGCTTTGCAAGCATTTATGCCTCGTGATTTACCTCTATGTCAACATGTATAAAACTAAGATGATTAAAATACCCAATATCTTTAGCTTCCTACACTATAACAGCCAACTTCCAAGGAACCGGTTGCTTCCTCCACAATTTGATTGCAGTCAATGAATACCCCTCCACTATAATTCAATGATGTAAACTACATAAGATTTTTAATCCTTGTAGTATTGCCATCACTTCTACCTTGTTAGTTGTAGCAATTCCTTGGGGCTTGAAGAACATCATAATAATTGTTCCATTATGATCCCTTATTATCTCTCCTGTACTTGTGTCTCCTGGATTACCAAATGAGCTATCATAAAATTCTAATTTAATTGATCCTAATGAAGATGGAGGCCAAATCATTGCTCTTTTATGTACACACCCATTCATTTTGAATGCCTCTTTGATATTATTAATCAAGTCCAATCTTGGCATCCTCTCCATACTTGCTCATTCGATGCGGCCCAATCTACCAAAGTCTTCTTACATCTGTAACTCTTTGTAAGTTACAGACCTGACCTTTAAAAGTTCTATTTATTTCTCTCTAAACTTCCCATAATAAGGCAAACCTATAAATTTTCCATAGGCTAGCTCTTGTCTTCAAAAATCAAGGGAAAAGGAGACCATCAAGAATCTCATGCGCATGATTAGGAAGAGGATCTTGCAATTGTTCATCATTCATAACCTAAGCTCAACTTTGGTAAACAAGTGATTACTAGTATCCTCATTTTCTTTATAGAGTAAATAAACATTGATAACAATATTCCTTCTTTTTCTCAAATTATCAATGGTCAAGAGTATATTTAAAGATTTGTGAGGTACTCATAATTTCCAAATATTTGCTAAACTTGATTGGGTCCATTGAAACCTATCATGGTATTAAATATGATATAAAGATCTGATTGAGAATATATCTTTGGAAAATGGTTGCCATATTGTTTCGTCCTGATCATAAGGCTAATAATGTTGGTACGTGTGAGTGGCCATGGGACCTCACATGTCTCATATTTCTCTCTCTTATTATTTATCTTAATGTTTTAATATTTATCACTTAAAAGGCTTCTTTGATAGAGAAGATGCCTTTATCCAACAGGTAGATGATAAGTACCCACCTCCCAAGGTTAGAGGGTCATATTTCTCAAAGATTCTTGGAGAAAGCCGAACGTTGGAGAACAGCCTCCTCAATCCCTCTATAACTAGGTTTCTATGGCTATGGAAAAGCACACACATAATTAATTGTTGAGTTCTCAGTTGTTCTGGTAAAACCTGATATTTACGATCCCTACTCTCACGACACTACTATTAATCATGGGAGCTTGGTATTTTTCATCTCTGCCTATCAAAAGTCCAACATTGGTATCAGAGCAATAAAGTTCCATTACTGATTTATTTATTTTTTATCATTGCTCTCTTGATATTATTTCATGTTTAATCTATGCTCATCGGTTATCCTATTTCTTTCGATCAGACTTTTGAACCTAATTACGCTATGACAAAGAAAATAAAATCATCAAGTTGTTCTTTCTCTCTGCTTTTACTTCTTGCTCATCATTAAGACAAACAATATATATATATATATATATTATGCTGATCGTGGTATTTTTTTTATTCATCCACTGTAAAAGAAATTTTTTGAATATAGCAGGGGCTTCAACCACACGGATATTCATGTTTATCATATCTCTTGGCTTTTAAACGATAGAAATAAATCATCAATTTTTATGTTTAACGCCAACTCTTATCTTCTCTTGTTGGCTAAAAATAATATTTTGTTATACCTTTCTTTTTCTTTTGTCTTTTACATAAGCATCATCCAAACACTTTTTCTTAAGTACAGGGATTATTAAATGTTTTGAAATACAAAAGTTACCTTAACAGTGGAATTGTTTCTCTCTTCATTGTTTTTTGTACATATATAAAGTAAGACTCACTTTTTGTTTCTTTTGTTTTGGAGTTCATTGTTGACCCTGTTTTATTCCACGATTTTGGTTGGTTTCGTTATTTTCTGTCTCTTTCTAGTTACATCTTATTTTCACACATCTGGTTAATCATTCTAAATTGAGCTATTAATAAATGAGGCCCAATGTTTGCTTTTATTTGGTAGCAAGAATCTAAATATCTACCAAGCTTTATCAATATTTATGCCTGTTTTTTTTATGTGCTTTGCCATCCGTTGATGTAACTCTTTACTAATCATGGACTGCTAAAAATCAGTCGACTTGCATATCTTTTTTCTTCCACATAACTGTTGCTGAAAATTAGTACATATTTTTCTTGGATTATTTAAAATTATTATGTACATAATAACTATTTGAGCAAAGGTCTACATATCAATTGCTTGCATTTTCTTAGTTTATAATTTAGGGATTTTCTACATATTTTATTTGCATCGTAACTGTCATTGCATTGTAAAATTATCCTATGCTTTGGTCTCTTTAAGTAAGAAAATTTCATGATCTTGATTTTGTGAATTCAATTTTTTGTGATTATGTTATGCCATAATTTTGTCGAAAAATATTAAATATCATTGTAGACTCTCTCTCTTGAGCTAAAATATATTCATCTATTTATGAAAATCAGTCGTGTGCAAGAATTACATAAAGTAGATTGTTGCCTTACCTTTTGATTTTCTTGCAACAAAACAATGTGAACATAAATCTTTTGAGAGAATTCTTCATTGAAGTCAATGCCCATACAAATTCGGCAATATATTTATTTGACTAGCACATGACCCTTTTTTTAAACACAATTAATATATATATATATATATATAATGCTTTTAGATATTATCCAAAAATTTAAAATGGCATCTAGGCTAATCATGTCAAAACTATGAAAACTTGAAAAACTCGATCGAACCAATTGTTCTATGTAGGAAAGAAAAAATGGATATATTATATTTCAAGATAGTGTAGACTATGTTCTAGATACATAAGCACCAATTTTAGAGCCTAGTACCAATGGTCAAGCTAGAAGACGACTTGACAAATGATTAGAAGATGATAAAATAGCTAGGACTACTATGTTGAGTTTTGTAGAAAATAATTTAATTAGAGTCTTTGAGGATCACACTATAACTCAAAGTATAATGGGTGCCCTATTTGAAATGTATGGGATTATTTCTGAAACTCATGTGCAATTGTCATTAGAAAAATATAATTCTTGCAAAATGAAAGAATTAGACTCAGTGCTTGAGCATGTCAATAAAATGACAGTGCTCGCAAAGGACCTTGTTGTGGCCAGGAATCAAGTCCCTAATCGCATCCAAGTGCCCATTGTCCTTAACAGTCTCCCTCCATCTTGAGAGCTTGTTGTAATTGTATTAAACCATTCTGCACAAGGGATAACTTGTTGAATCTTCCCATGCACCTCAGTATTGAAGCTGAGAGGAGAATGATGAAGAAATCAAATGAGCTCTACTTTGCCCAAAGTTCATCTTCTTAGATCTCCAAGAAACCTTACAATAATCAGAACAATAATAAGTATAAGGGAAATGTGAGAAATTTTAAAAATTGAGAATCCCTATTTTTATTGTAAGGAAATTGGACACATTAAGTTTAATTGTCCTAAGCTGAAAAACAAAAATAGGAACCAGAAAAGACTTGATCTGCGTAGTCCTAGAATATTTAGTTGCCGACCATGATTTTAGGAATTGGTGGGTCGACTCAGCCTCCACTCGACATGTTTCGAGGACTAAGAGCGGATTCACGGAATTGAAGGAGATCGCAGCCGGTAACCAGTGGATTTATATAGAGAATGACTCCTACTATAATGTACTTAGTGTCAGTACTTTCAAGTTGTGTTTACAAGGAAGAACGAATCTCCTGTTGCCTTATACTTTGTATGCGCCCAATATGAGGCACAATTTGATTTTTGTCCCTAGGCTAGATGATAGGGTTATGAAATAAGTTTCAAGTCTGGTCGAGTCACAATTGGGAAGCATTCTAGAGCATTGATGTATGGTACTAAAGTTGACAATTTGTACCAATTGAATATTAATGAAAGTTAATCTCTTTCTGGTTATTTTGATGTCTCTTTTAATGATTTTGTGTGTATGGATGATTCATATTCATGGCACCTAAGATTAGGACATATAAATAATGATAAAATGAATCAAATGGTTAAAAGAGGCTTACTTCCTAATTTTGTAGAAATTGTATTGAAAACATACGAGCTATGTATTTCTGGAAAATTAACTAATAAGTTTTTCCATAAAGAGAAAAGTCTAACGAACTACTTAGTATTGTTCACTCTGATATATATGTCCCATTGAATGTAAAAACACATAGATGTATGAAATATTTCATAACATTAATAGATAATTATTTACGTTATAGATACGTATACCTAATCAGTAAAAAATCAGATGCTTTAAAAACTTTTAAAGAATATAAAGCTGAGGTAGAAAATCAATTATGTAGACATATTAAAATTCTTTGAATAGATAGAGGAGGTGAATATTGTTCCATCTTATTTATCGAATTTTGTAATGAGTATGATATAATTCACCAAACAACCATGCCATATACACCTCAACAAAATGATGTAGCTAAAAGAAAAAATAGAACTCTAATGGACATGGTTAGGTCTATGATGAACCATTCAAATTTATCACCTCGTTTTTTAGGTGAGGCTCTCAACACTGCAATGTATATTATTAATCGTGTTTCAATTAAATCTATAGACTTGACCCATATGAATTATGGACAAATAGGAAACATGACCTTATTATTTTGAAACTTTGGAGTTCTTGGGCACATGTGCTTATACTACCACAAAATAAAGATAAATTACAAAGTAAAACTATAAATTTTTTATAGGTTATTCAGAAAATTCTAAGGGCTATAGATTCTATAACCATGATAATATATCAGAAATAAAGAGCTGCGATGCTTATTTCTTAGAAAATATAGATGATGAAAATATTTTAATTAAGCCTATTGACTTACATGAAATTGATAAAAGATAAGGGTCTCCAAGATCTTATTTTTCAGTCTCCCTCTACAATTGGTGAGAATAATTCAATTGAATTAAAGCCATACCTACGACTTTAGAAGAATTTTACGTATTTATGAATGAAGATAATTATTCTTCAATAAGTGATGATTCAATAGATGAACCTCGAAGCTACAATGAAGCTATTAGCTCACATGACTTAGCTAAGTGGACCTCCCTAAAGACAAAAAAGCCATTGGTTGCAAATGTGTCTTAAAGAAAAAGCTTAATGCAAATGGATCCATTGATAAACATAAAGCTAGGTTGGTAGCAACATGATTCATCAAAAGGGAAAGCATAGATTATGTATATACTTATTTTCCAGTAGAAAATTTTTCATATATTAGGATCATCCTAATATTAGTTGCACATTTAGAATTATTTCAAATGGATGTCAAAACAACTTTCTTAAATGGAGAATTAAAAGAAGATATATACATGAACAATCAGAAGGACATGTAATTAAATGCCAAGAAGACAAATTATATAAACTTAAAAAATCTTTATATGGTATAGAACAGTCTTCTAAGCAGTGATACATTCCTTTTCATAATGCAATCACTGAAATTGGTTATGTAGCCAATATGTTAAACCATTGTGTATATGTTTGGAACAGTGGGGGCAATTTTGTTATATTGTTACTATATGTAGATGATACTTTGATAGCTGGTATTGATATTGACATGATTAACCATACCAAATCTTGGCTAAGATATGAGAGAAACCTCATATGCATTGGGCATTAAAATAACAAGAGATAGAAGTTCGAAACTTCTATGTTTATCTCAAGAAAATTATTTAGAAAGTATTTTAAAAAGATTTAAGATGAAAATTGCAAGCTCATAGATACACCCGTTTATAAAGGCTTGAAATTGTCAAATAAAATGTGTTCGTTAAATAATAATGACAATGCTGAAATGGAAAATATTACATGTGCTCAAGCTGTAGGATGCATAAATTATGTCATGTTGTATACAAATCTTGATTTGAGTCATGCATATGGCTTTGTGAGTATATTTCAAAGTAATCATGTGATGGCTCATTGACAAGCCGTAAAAAGGAAGCTCAAATATATTCAGAAAACTAAAAATTTCAAGTTGTGCTTCCAAGCTGATAAGTTAGAGGTTACTAGGTACTCTGATGTAGACTTTACAGGAGACCTAGATGATAGAAATCAACTTCAGGATTTGTATTCCATTTTGGAGGTGGATGTGTTTCTTGGTATAGTAAGAAACAAGGTTTTGTAGCTCAGTATACTATGGAAGCCGAGTATATTGTTTATAGCATTCCTACAACTTATACCATCTGGATTAAACACTTCATAAATGATTTGAAGCTGGATATAGCAGACGAACTTGTTAATTTTTTGTGTGATAATCAGGCCGTTATCTCATCAATTAGAAATATAACTTATAGTTTCAATGGTAAGCACGTTGAAATTGATTATCATTACATTTATGATATCATTGGAAAGAATGAAATAACTGTAAGTTATTTGTTATCTTTAGATATGATTGCAAACCATTTAACAAAGGGATTAAGTTCAGAAATATTATCAAAACATGTAGCTTTGATGAGATTTAGAAATTGAACGAAAGACCTATGCAATTTTTTACCGGGGAAATATATATATATATATATATATTTATATATTTATTTATTTATACCACCCCTTTTGTTTTGGCAAAAGATCACTTCTAGGTAGTCTTATTGCAACAACATATATTTCAAAATAAAATCAACATTACAATAAAACCAAGATCTTAAAACTTGATGCCATTGAAATAACTATGCATTATGCTTGAGAATAAAAAATAAGATTGCAAGAAATAGAGAGAAGCGGGCCGAAGATTACCTCAATTGGGCTTATTACACCCCACACTGAGTCACCACCATCTGATAGTGCGAGATCGACGATCTTGCTTCAATCTCAAACCGCAAAAGCAAGTTTAGGCCAAACCACACCAATAGAACATAAACCCCTTTGATCACATACTCAAACCCTAGGTGAATTCCCTTAGCAACCTAGTTTGAGAGATATAAATTCTTTTTTTTTTACTAAACCCTAAAACCCTTACCCATAAATCCATAGTAGAGAGATATGAGAGAGAAGATTTCCATAACATAAACCCTTAGGTTCTTTCACAATGTGGGAGAGAGAGAAACTTTTCTTAAGAGAGAGAAAGAAATTCTAAGTGGGATATGAGAGAGAAATATGAAATTAGGTAGAAAAGATAAGGTGTATAGATTTTTGGGTAGAGACAATCCATTTTTATAGGCTTGGAACAAAATTATGGTTTCTAAGGGTGTTCCCTGACTTCCCATCAATAGAAAATAAATTAAATTAATGTAATTAAATATTGTGCATTCCATAAAATAACACATCTCTACACATATTTTCTATAAAATCTATCAAAGATATATCAAGTCAATATCTACTTTCATATTAAGTCAATATATGGTTAATACATACTCAATCTATAACTTGACCACATGTCACAATTTAAAGTTACCAAAACATAAGATCACATGGACCACAAAACAAAACTTTCCATAAAATAGAAAGTAATAAGAGGTGGGGCATGCCACCCATGGGAGGCACATGTGGGCCCCAATTTCTAGAAATATAGTGGGTCCATGAGCACAATGGGTCCCTATGATTATTTTTTTATGTATTTAAAATTAATAAAATAATTTCTTCTGAATATAAAAACATTGCAAAATCAATATCTTTAATTTTATAAATAAAAAATTTATAAATAAAATATCCAAAGGTTCATAAAAATTCAAATAATAATTCTAAAATAATAATTATCATAAAAAAAACACAATTAAATTAATTTGATGGAAAATAGATCCATATGGTTTAGGAATTGAATCAACAATCATGGGGCACTCCACCTTCAACAGTTGACGACGGACCACACTTGCTTTATCAGACCGACCCAGTGTTTCCCATGACCCACAGTCAAAGCAGGGGCTCATTAATGGGTTACCAAAGTTTGGCCGATGAGCCAAGGGGTCACAATCTCAGTCTGTGGATTACAGATCCTCCTCTAGATATGAGTCCAGGTCACCAAGACCTGTTGCGACCACAACTATATAACGCATAGGGGGATCTCTCGCACATGCATACGCTTCACCCTAAAATGTGGATTTCTGGCTTTCTCGAAAGATCTATCGACATGTATGCTGTGTGATGGCACATGGATGAGGTTTTGGCCCCCATCTTTGTAGGCCACCATCACACACAAGGGTCACACAGTCCCTCGGCTCACTCATCCGGGTATGCTCTCCGACCTCATCAAGGGCTAACCCATAAACCCTCCTCAGTTTGTTCTTCATGCCTATGTAATATGGGTTTTTCTCAACCGACTGGCCTAGATCGTCAAGCACAGTCCGGCATACGTAAATATTGTTTGCATGGTATGGTCCACGAGAGACCACACTCCTACTAAATTCATGTTCCACTATATCATTTAATTTTACAAGCACTCATAAGGCCTTTAAAAGCCACATAAACCCAATAGAAATATATACGTCAGGAACTCCCAAATGAAATTTTTTTTCTTTGATACCTTGGTCATGAAAAGAAAAATTGCATTAACGTGAAAAACCCATGACATAACTTTAGATATTTTTTATGTTAATGAGATGCATAACCTCGTTAGCGTGAAAACCTCATGACAAGAATATACGAATAAATGTTAAACTCATTAAGTGGTATAAATTTTATGATATTTTAATGTATCTAGCCTTCATGGCCAAGTAAGAGATTTTGGTACGTGTGAGTGGCCATAAGATCTCACATGTCTCATATTTCTCTCTCTTATTATTTATCTTAATGTTTTAATATTTATCACTTAAAAGACTTCTTATAGAGAGAAGATGTATTTATCCAACGGGTAGCTGATAACTACCCACCTCCTAGGATTAGAAGGTCATGTTTCTCAGATATTTTAAGAGGAAGCCGAACATTAGAGAACAACCTTCTCCATCCTTCTATAAATAGGTTTTTTATGGCAGAGATAATTAATTTTTTAGTTCTCAGTTATTCTGGTAAAGCCTGATATCTGCAATCCCTGATTTCACGATACTGCCATTAATCCTGAGAGCTTGGTGTTTTTCATCTCTTCCCATCAAAAGTCCAACATATAACAAAGTCTCTACAACAAGCCCAATAACTCTTGAAATTGATCTATAATAGGGTCCAACATCTTGTTACATATACAACTGATTGATCAAGGAGCATTATAACTTGCACCTTCTACCAAATTATTGACTTTAGCAAATTTGTTTACAACCTTTTCACAAAATTTGGAATGATAACTTTAAAGGTCTACTAGCTATTCATTTGTTGGACTAAGTACTGGCTTGCCCAACATACTGTCTGCGATGAGCATCTTCCCCCTAGCACAAAGACCCCTTTCCCCGAAGATTCCAATCCCCGGAGTCCCGAACTCTCCTCTCCTTCTTCCCAAGCTTATACAGCGGGAACCTGGTTTTCGGAATTCGAGGGGCCTCTAGTGTTGAAAACTGCCAAGCTTTTTTTTGCCTCTTTGTTTTGTTCAACATGTGATGCTCTGCCACCATTCCTGATTCGCCGTTGCATCATCAATCCAAACTCTGTCCAAATTGACTACAATAGCTTTCCTGTCACTAGCAATAGTTGAAAGAAAAACATTGGGCATTTGGCGACCCCTGCACTCTTGTAAACAAATGGAATCCACCTTCGCTTACCTTTTATAACACAATAATGATGACAGCCTTTTTGTTAGGATCACTGTCTAACCCCCAGGAGAAATCTTTCTTTTTATGCTTGATTTTTGCCAAATTTGCTTCTTCTGCTTCTTCTTGGTTACCAAAGTCAAATCATCCAAGGCTAATTATTCTCTCACTCAATAGGGTCTCTTGGGAATCAGTGATACACATAAAGGATTATAGAGGGAATCTTACTTCTAAGCAACACCAACTTTTGGCAGGAACTCGATCAGAGCTATCATGTCTGAATCATGGAATATTCATCTTGACAAAAAAGGATCCATATGGTAAGATGTCTATGACAAGGGTAGGGCTATAGCTCAGTTAGGTAGAGCACCTCGTTTACACGTGCGCCAATGCTTTTTTTGGGGAGTCCATCATGCAATCAAGGGAATTGGTCTAAGAGATCGATGTCTTCCTCCATTGATTCTAGGAAACGAGAGAACAATAGCCTGACAAATATGGCGGTTTGGTCCTATTTTATAGGGTTTGGGTACCAAGCCAAATAGAACCAATCATTGATTTGATAATTTATAAGGTGAATACCCAATCCATTCAATGCTGGGCTTAATGAGTATGGGGACCTCTTTAGAACAACCTCTTTTTGTCCTATGAACAAAGTGGTGTATGAAGCATCATATTTGACTCTTGCAGCGGAACGATAGGGACTCCATTGGGGTTGATCCAGGACAGAAGCAGACCTACGTAAAGGTAACCCTTTGAAACACTTTGGTGTTGCTCCGGGATCAGAAGAAAAAAAAGGAAACGGAGCATATGGAACCATATCGTTATCTTTCTGTAAAGAAAAAGATGGTGGACTAACTGATCTTTCCATCAGTTGATAAAAGAGCCCAATGCAAAAGCAAAAAAAGTGTACTAAGAAAGGGGAGCTCATTCCCACCAACTTTCTCAGATGTGTTAAATATACATCTCTACAACTCTATATACCTCTTTGTACTGCCAAATTCTTATACACCATTACTTATAATCCGAGATTCATTGTCAAATCCATACTCTTCTAAACATCCCTCCTCTATAGGTTACCATCTTAAACACTCCTTCACCACCATTTTGTCAATAAATTTATGTTCATCTTACTAAGATTTATAATTCCGATAACACCTTCCGATTTGGGGGTATAAATATTATCCTATGCAACTAGGTGAATTTTCTTGATCCCACCTAATAACAAATTGGAAAGGTTTCTAAGCTTCCCCTACAAAATAGAAGTTCTGTCCTCCCCCTACCATCCAGCCGTCCAAGTTTGATCAAGAGAGCGACTCATCGTTTGATCTTAGATCCGATGTCTCAAAGTATTTTATTTTTAGTTTTTTTATACAAATTGTATGAATATGAAATTTGGTATGTGCCATCTTCTCATTGGGGAACACCTATAAAAAATATTTAAAATAATTTTTTGATAAAATATGACCAAAATACCCCTTGAATCTTTCAGGGGTATTTCGATCATTTTATTTTATTGAAAATATTTTTTATATATTTTTTGCTAGTGCGAGTTTAATAGAGAAATGGACGTCAAAAATTTGGTGTCAAAATAGTTTATAAATAAAAATTAAAAATAAAATAGTGTAGAGACGTGACATTGTGACTGGGGCAATCTTAGCCCTTCATCCAGAATGGACAGTTGGATAAGGGGGAGGATAGAACTTCTAGGCTATAGGGGAAACATAGAAAGCTTGCCCTTTTAATAACAACATCCCAAATAGAGCATGGAATCATTCTTTCTATTAATGGCAGGCCCAAATACCTCACTAGAAATTTGTCTACGTCACACCCCATCCTATATACCAAATTATTTCCACAAGCCACTCCTATCAACTTAGTTTGATTCATATTCACTTCTGGCCCAGTCACCACTTCAAAACATAATAAGGACATTTTTAAGGTTCTAACTTTAACGTTGCATGTATCAAAAAAATCAATACATCTTCTTCATGTTGTAAGTGAGTTATTGACATGCCTTTACCAATTTGGAATCCTAAAACTAAGCCTTCTCCTCCATAGTTTTAAAAATAATATTAAATTTCTATGCAATAATAATGAATAAAAATGGTGATAATGGGTCCTCCTGCCTCACTCCTCTCATCGCTTTAAAGGAATCTTTAGGACATCCGTTAATAATTACAGATAATTTTTTTTTTTTTTTTGACAAAGATTAGGAAATTTTATTACTAACTCAAGATAGAGGTTATGTCATTAGAAATTAACATAGAAGGTAAAGAAGCCCCCCTCTTAGCCAAAAGATCCGTCACTGAGTTAGCTTCCCTATATACATGGATGAAAGATACTGAAAGGGCAACCAACTCCATACTTTGTAGCTAAGTACTGCGAAGTTCCCAATGTGAACCTTTTGCTTCTTTTTACACCATTTGATAACATTTAGGGAATCCCCTTCAATTAGGCAAGATTTACCATGATATTCCGTCGCTACCAATTTTACACCAAACAATAGGGCACTCAACTCTGCAAAGTTTACCGTTCTAACTCCAACCGGGCCAGCAAAGGAGCATAAGACATAACCTGAATAATCACATATTACTCTACCAATACCAGCTAAGTCACGATTCCCCAAAGAGCTCCCATCAAAATTCAACTTCAAACAATCACCATGAAGCGCCTTCCAAATATTCCTTATCCTAATGTTAAGCTTTCCAAGTAAAAATAGATTACCGAGATTAGCCATGACATCAACCTTGTTAATATTTCTTCCCTCCTTGGTAACAGAGATCCATGCCTATATAGAAACCTTGGTATTGTTTAAGATAACTTCCACTGGCAACACCTTCCCCTCAAATGTCCTTTTATTCATCTCTTTCCAAACCTCTCAAAGGATGGCACCTTTTGAGAGATTCCAAACAATTTTGCCAACCTATGACAAGTGAGGTATAGATAATTGTGAGACAATACCTATCACTGCGGAAGGGAGAACAATGGAGATTCCCACCAAATCAAACAACCAAGACCAAATCCGAGCCATTAAAGTGTAATGTAAAACCAAATGGGCTCTAGCCTCTGCATCCGATTTACAAATGAGACATATATTTGGTAAAATTTTCCCCCTTTTAATTAAATTGTCCACAGTGAGAACCTTATTCAACGCTGCCAACCATATAAAAACTTGAACTTTATGGGGAACATGTCACTTCCACACCTTTCCAACAAAGGGATTAGAGCTACGCCATCGATCATGGAAGAGAAGATTGTAGTAGGATTTGATCGAGAACTTCCCATCACATTCAATTTCCCAAATTAAATCATCTTTTGCATTTGCTAAGATATATATGTCATTCAATCGGTCCATTAACTCGCACCATTGTGACAACACCATATTGCTTAATCTATTATACATCAATGAAACATTCCAGGAAGTCATATTACCCAATCGATCTGTTGCCTCACAAACAGACAGTTCAGGCTGAGTAACTCTCTGAAATAACTCTGGATACACCAATTTTAAAAGGTAATTTTCAAGCCATTTGTGGTGCCAAAAGGAAACTTTCCTCCTATCACCAACAATCCATTTGAAATATCCTTACACCGTTGGTCTACAATTATAAATTGCTCTCTATAAATACGAAAGCTTGTTACCTCTCCCACCTCCAATCCACATATTGTTGCATTCCATCCCATATTTGGACACCAAATGGTCTTTAAGAAGGGAGCTACGCCACCACCACTTGCACATCAATGCCTGATTAACCAAAGTAATCTTCCTAAAGCCCAAGCCACTTTCTTTCTTCGGAGAACACACTTTATCCCATCTAAGTAAATGAAATTTCATTTTTTCTAAGCTTTTTGCAACTTCTGCAGGGATATGGATAAAAAACATTTGGTAGATTGGTAGATTAGATAAACATGTTTTCAATAAAGTAACCCTTCTCCCTAAAGATAAATATTTATGTTTCGATAGAACAAGTTTATTTTAACCCTTCCCCCTAAAGATAAATATTTATGTTTCCAACAGAGCAAGTTTATTTTGGACTCTCTCAAGAATAATATCCCATACTGCAATATTGCGAGTGAGTTATTGACATGCATTTACCAATATAGAATCCTTAAACTAAGCCTTCTCTACCATAATTTTTAAAATGACACTGAAGAGCTTTGCCATAATGGTAACTAAAAAGGGTGATAATGGGTCCCCTAGTTTCATTCCTCTTGTCACTTTAAAGAAACATTTAGGACATCCGTTAATAATTATATAGATATGACAAGAAGAAAGACACCCCTAATTCAATGTCTTCCATGAGCCCCAAATCCCATAGTTGCTATAATATTAAGAAGCACATCCCAATTTCACACTATCATATGTTTATTTTAAATCCACTTTACATATTGAGCCCGGTTTTTGCTCAATTTTATTGAATATAGACATTCTTGAGCTACTGGGTATACTATCGGTTATCTGCCTACCTTTAATAAATGTATATTGGTGTCCCAAAATAACATTAGCATATTGCCTTTTTTTAGCCTAATCGAAAGGATGGTTGCAATGATGTTTTTTGGGTTTGTCTGGAGACAAATGAGTCTAATGCCCCTTAGGTTTTGAATCTGGCCCTTCTTTGGAACTAATGCTATAAAGTGGCATTTATGGCCTTGTTGATGTGTCCCCTTTGATAGAACTCTTCCACCATTAGAACCACATCCTTCTTAACTACGTCAATTAGGTTCAAAGAAAGACAAAGGGAATCCATCTAGCCTAGGGCACTTCTCCTTGCAACCTCTTAACTGCCTCATGAATTTCACTCTTATAAAAAGGTCTTTTAGCTAATATGCTATTAGGTTTATGTGAACAAATTATTTCCTAAATCATATAGTTTAACACCTCATGCTTTTCCAAAACTATATAATAGAAACAATAGGCCATTTTAATTTTCAAGAGAAAGATTTGTAAGTTTTATCCAAATTTGGCATTTTGATTGATATTTAAGGTCCATTTCAAGACACCCCTAACTTGCTATTTTAAACAAAAAATTCAAAATTTATTGTGTAGAAAGGGTTTTTACTTTAAAATATAGCCCAAAGAGCCCAAAAAATATGAAAGCGGAAAACGTAAGTTTTCATGTAAATTGCCAAACCACAACTTTGAGCCTCCTGGCATATTTAGAGTGTAGCACATGGTCAGCAACCTATATGACGTTTATATTTTATATAGATATATAGATATGGATATAAATAGATAGAGAAAACTAACAATTTAAGACTCGATCGAGTCCACCAAAACTCGGACAAGTTTCTCAGTGGCACCCTATCGGCGAGGAGAGTTGCGTGTCCAACTCGCCAAGTACCAATAAATACGTAAATATATAAAAATGTTAAGAATAAAAAATATTTGGGAATATGGTTTTCAGGTATTTTGATGGTGTTTTAAGATGATTTGGGAAATTTTCTTATCAAATGATCCATTTTTTGATTTTTTTTTTAATGAAATATTCATGACATGGATAAAAATTTTCAAGAATCCATCTTTTACATATTTTTTTCAGCTTATAGAGTCTTTTAATTATTTTTATTACTTATTTTAATCTTTATTGCTTTTTATTTTATTTTTATAATAATATTATACATTTGACTCGTTCGAGAAACTCACCTCGAACTATAGGCAAGTCCTCTGCAAGAGGCGATTGTGAAAACATATGATAGAAGATACAAATTGATACCATAACTTTTTATCACAAATGGGAAATTATTCACTCATGAGTATTGATTTTGTTATTTAAAAAAAAAGAAAAGAAGTTTTCATAACTAAAAAGGCTTTAGAAACGCATGATTTTTATATTGTAACTTTGTAAGTTGAGAAATATTTTTCTCAAAGTGAAATTTAGAGTATTATTATATTAAATTTTAAAATTGAAGTTCTCTTTGGGTTTCAGTAAAATTCTGAATTTCAAAAGAGAGTCAATCTCTCATATTTTATTTATTTAATCAATGAAGTTGCTATGTTACAAATTTTAATTTATATTTAATGTTAAATTAAAATATATTTATTAACAAAATATTTGTGATTGTGACATTTTTAAATTATGCTAATAAAATTGTTTTAATTGTGAATTTTTCAAAATTTATCACCTTTAAAATAGATCAAATTTGAAACATTTATTAAATTTTCCAAATGGCGTTCATAGTTCAGTTTTATTTTCTATAAGGGTCTCCTTTCAAGGAAATTATGATTTAAAAAATATTTTATTAGTATAATAATATTTTAGAATTTTATAGGATTACATCATCCGTCTTTAAAGCCTCCATAACGTAAGGAAAGCTCGTTGTAAACGTGGTCTCATGGGATCATATTGTATACATATTGGGAAACATATAATTGTTGAGCCAAACTCTCCTACCATATTTCTCGTGCGCCACTGGGCTCCCAAGCCATGTGGCGATAGATAGACATTTTATGTTTTTTTTTCCCACAAAAATGGAGCATCCATGCATCCAACAAAGGCACACTCAACAATAAGAAATCAAAAATTACGTTAAGTAAAACAAACTAAGTAGAATTATCCAGAATGGAGCTTATTGTTTACTCGCTTAGAATACTTTTAGCATGGAAATGACCTCCTTGACCTAGCAAATTAACTGGATTAGAGAACAAACACTATGTAGCATGAAGAGAATAATGCCTTAAGATTGAATGCCTTGAAAATTGAAAAAAAAGTGCCCTATTGTGGTTGGGGTTGGTCAGATTTAGTTGCATTGGAACTAAAAATTCAAATTTTTGTTTAAAATACGCTAGATCCTAGAAATTCATATGTAAAACATTATTTGTGAAGTAGGTTTTTTTTCTTTTTGAGGGAGCAACTATACTTAATAACATGTTGTACTTCTTTTAGTCATGTGTTAGAGAAGACTCCTCGGCAAGGGGACACTTATGAGGGCATTATCGAATTCTGTTTATACAGAAGTTTAGTTACTCTAAGCATAGAAGGCCCTAGATTATATATGTAAAATTAATAAGTCTTCTATGATGATATACTTAAATATAAATCAGTAATATAAAACTAATAGAAAAAAGGGACTACTATATTTCACCGGAGCTTTTCAGAAGGTTGAAAGCCTATTTTTTTTTTCTCCAAAGCAGAATTTGATAATTTTTAAGGCATTATGATTGTCTTTCAGAAAAAAGGGTATTACCAAAAGGTGTTTTAGGTTCAGATCGCTTATCTTTGAGGTTTTGACTGAAGGGGGAGAACCCTACCCATATGCTGGAGCACAACTGACAGACTGGGGACGCGCGTGTATGTTTGCTGGAGCACAAAATTGCGATAAGGGGTTTGTAGGGGATTCACGATATAAAGGGAGTTAATATGAGTAACGCCAGTGTGACATGAGGTTGCCAGTGGTTTTTGAGATATATTGCCACTGCAGATTGCATATATATATATATATATATATATTAGTCAATATGTGTAGATCAACATTCACTACCAGTGATATCGCCTTTGTCACATGTTTTTTTTCCTGATTTAACCTGAAATATATAGGAGTTTTTAGCTTTTCTCTATATGGGCTTTCTCGTAATGTTTTAGTGCATGTCAAAATTTCACTAAAACAAGTACCCCCCTGAATGTCACAGAAACAGGTGTGTATTTTGGTAAATAATTTTCTAGGCTCACAACTCTCAAGGTTCTTTAATGGAAATCACGAGGCCGTGATAATTTGAAATTATAGCTTCAGGTTGACATGCTTTGCTGGCCCGGTGTCGGTGAATGTGCGGCTCGACGAACATCATTTGCCTTAATGGTGATGGCCTAGTGATTTTCCTCATCAGTTGCGAAATATGGCAGAAGCCACATACATCTTTTTTGTCTTTGGCTCTAGTTTGAGTTTGAGCTGTTGGATTTCAACCTCTATACAACGATATGGCTATTCCATATAGTCGTGTGAAGTTATCTCCATTGATTTTAGAGATCGACGGTCTTTGAACATGTTTTGGGATATGCCTTGTACTGCTCAAAGGAAATTTTATCCATGTTTTGAGATCTGATAAGGATACGGGAGTTTAAACCCTTAGCTCTTTGGGTGTAAAGACAAGATGCAAGATGTCAGTGAAGTATTAGTATGGGGGCAAAATATATGGTGCGATAAGGGGGTTTTTAAGCAAAGGGTATTATTATAAGGATTATCTTTATTGCATACCTTTAAGGTTACCAGTTGGTGTGTTTTCTTCACCTTTGTACTGCTAGGAAAGATCCTTGTGGTTTGGTGAGAGTCTGCATCTTAGGATTTGTAGGTATTCCACCTGTTCTTCTAAATATGTTTTAAGACATGTAGACACCCCATTTTTCTAGCTGAGGAAATTTCGAGAAACCAAAGACCTTGGAAACCACATGGACCTTCCTACTCCCATACACCTCACACCCTACCAAACACGATAATCAATTAGTTAACCCCAAAAGAACTAAATCCCTCGTATGTGCCTGTAGGCTAGTAGGCCAACGCCATCTTTATATATATATATATATATATATATATATATATATATATATATATAACAATAGTTGGGCAATTATAATAAATAACAATATAAGTGAAATTTGAACCGTCAAATCTTCATAATGTAGTTCAGAATACATATCACTATATGAATTTTAATATTTTTTAGAAATCTTAATTAAATTTTAGACGTGTGTACTAAAAAATAGGGCACACAATTAAAAAATATATAAAAAATATTTCTCAAAATATAAAATAACCGAAATACCCCTGAAAAATTACGGGGGTAATTTTTTTATTTTAAATTATTGAAAATATTTTTTTTTATATTTTTATATGGTGTGCAATAGTGTTAGGTATATACACCCTAAATTTTATCTTAATTAGATTTGTAAAAAAAAAAATTAAAATTCATATGATGATATACATTCTGAATTTTAATTAGAAAAATCCTTCAATCTTGAAATAGCTTCAAGTATCGGGGATGTGCTGCACTTTGAATCGGTCTTCGCCGTCGACCCTATCTAGTCACTTCATGAACACGGGAGGCATCTCAAAATAATTGAAGGGCAGTGAGGTGCTGTAAGCCTTGAGGCAGCCCTTTCAATTTGTTGCAATTTGAGATGTAGTGTTTGGAAGCATGGCTCCCTCCTCTTCCACTCTTCCAATTCTTGTAAATGATCGAGGCGGGAAGCCTATTGCGCGCATTACGTACAGAGAAACATCATATTGGGCAACCTTTGGAGGGCAACAAATGGATCTTTGTGCAATTTGGAGTGGTATAACCCTAAGTCACTGAGACACTGTAGAGATGCAACGCAATTCGGAGAGGCCCAATGATACTTACTCTTTGCAGAGTGGTTTGGGTGGGTGTGCAGAGGTGTTTCACTTGAGGGGAGGGAGACCTCACTCCTCTCCAACTGAATTTTCAATTTTCTAAGATTTCTCAAGTTCCCCAACTCACTCAAAATATTTGAATTATCCTAATGTTTGTAGGTTTGCTAAATTCCCCATCCCATATGGAACCCTCAAACCCCAAATGCTCCAAAGGTCTCTTTTTAACAGAAAGAAAGACCACGCTTTCGCACCACATCATGCACCCTGCAAGCTTTGAATTGCCCAGTATAACCAGTTCGTGTCACATGAATCAAATTTCGAGCTACCAACTCTTTGAAGTAATTATTGGCTACTTCCATTAGTGTCATATCTGTCCTTCCTTCAATGAAACCCTCAACAACCCACAACCTAATCAGTTTTGAATGGCGTATCTCAAAGTCTTCTAGAAACAAGCAGCAATACAAGAAACAATACTTTAAGAGGGGCAGCAAATCTTTATAACTCAGTCAAAAGGCCGCTTCTAGCCTCATAATCGCTCAATTCCCATGAAAGGCTCGCCTCGCATCAAACCAATCGGGTATTGTACGGGCTCTTTGAGACATCATACCACCTACAACAACAATCGTAAAGGGAAGACCATCGCATTCCTGAATAATGAGTCTCCCTTGCTCCTCTAACTCCATAGGGCAAGTATGCCCATCTTCCAACCAAAATGCCTTCTTGCAAAAGAGGGACCAGGCACCATCTGTTGATAGTCATTTGAGCTTATAGACTTCACTCCTTACATACATTGGTGAGGCGACACCTCCCCGGCGTGTTTTTATGATAAAACGGCTTCCATTCTCGAAATTTGGAAACGAAGCATGAACCACTCTCAGCACGTCTTCACTCCACACATCATCTAATACTACAATATACTTTTTATCATGTAAATACGTGTGAAGCTTTTGTTGCAGTTCTCTCTCTGCCATGCCCTCTACGCCCTTTGAAATCTCCTTATAACTATCCTTGAAGAAGCATTCTAGGGCAGTTAAAAAGAATTTTTTTACCGTGAGTGATTAAGAGACGGTAACCCAAGCATGACAATCAAAGTGTTTTTTTTACAGTGTCACCATTATAAATTCTTTTAGCAAGAGTAGGTTTTCCTAGCCCACCCATGCCTAAAATGGAGATTACCTTGAGATGTGGGTCACTGGGTTCTAGCCATTCTTCTACCAACTCCACATTCTGATCAGCTCCAACATCTTCAACAGAAGAAGAAATAGCTTTTAAATAGGCTCTTGTTGTGGCCATGGCACTTGAAGAGCCCGCTTCTTCTTGTATTTGTAGTTTCTCCCTTCTATTTGCAATATCATATACTCGCGCTCTGATACTCTTTATCTTAGTTGGAATTTTTCGCCGGATGTAAACAGATGGCCCATAAAACGTCTAATGTGGAGGATGAATTTGTCGAGAACATCCTTGGCATCATAGACAACATCTCGCAGTCGAGCAACCCAATCATCTACCGCTAAGTCCCTCTCTCTAACTTTATCAGCATTGTTCAGGAAGGATTTCATGCTTTCGAGCTCACCTTTGATCCACTGAATGTCATCCTTTACTCCACCAAAGAGCTGCACCTCCTAAGTGCTGAGCCTTTGCAACTATTTTTTGTTTGCCTTAGAGGTGTGAACACCAATGACAAAAGTCACATGAATGTGGAAAAATTTTGATGTATAAAAGAGAGGTGATGCCTTTTCTTCGAGTCATTTGCCTCTACAGCTTTGTTTCTTTGGATTTTATGCAGGTGATCTTGATAAAGAAAGATCAACTACCGACTATGTTTTCAAGTTTGGAAATGAACCCGTAAGTTGGATGTCTAAGCTTCAATCAACGGTGGCATTGTCCACCACCGAGGCGGAATACATGGCGGCAACCGAAGCAAGCAAATAAGTTGTTTGACTTCAAGGCCTTATGGGAGAATTGTATATCCATTCTAAGCCCATGGAAATACTTTGTGATAATATGAGTGCCATTAATATGGCTAAGAATCTCGTTTATCACAAGAGGATGAAGCACATACTAGTTCGATACCATTATATTTAACAAGTTGTTGAAGATGGTTTAGTTGGAACCAAGGAAAATGTGACAGATATGCACACGAAGACGGTTCCAGTAGAGAAGTTGGAATGTAGCTTAATCTCCTAGGCTTCATGAAGAAGTAAAAAATGGATTATCAGCAAGGCAAGTATGTGATTTATTATCAAAGTAGAGATTGTTGAATGGTGATAGAAAAATCACTCTTTTGGATGCTTTTATCTTTTACCATTTGTTTGAGGGCTTTTTTGTCAATACAATTAGGTGGCTTGTATAAAAGCCAAAATAAATGGATTTTTTGAGTAACTTGATTCTTCTTGGTTTTAAACTCCTCTCTCTCTCTCTAGAAAAGGGGCTAGGGCTTCTTGGGTTGTGTTGAGAAAGGGAAGAAGGTGAAAAAGGATTTTCTTATCCTATTTTTGGGAGAAATGGTATGAGCTTGTGTTGCTCATGTTCTTGGGTCATTCGAAGTGAAGCGGAGTAAATCGTGTTTTTGAGTGATCACAAGGAAGGTATTCTTGGTGATATTTTTTCATCAATTTTCTCCTCCATTTTTCTCTTTTTGAAGTAATATTGTATCCTCTATAAATTTCTCTTTTGATAGTGGAATACTTACCGGCCTGCCCGTAGACGTAGCCCTACGGGGTGAACCATGTTAAATTGGTGTTGTGGTTTGTCTCTCTAATTTTCTCTCATGACTATGTTTTTTATCTCTAATTTATTTTTTTAAATTGTTGTACATGATCCTTGAACTTATTATTGAATCATTGATTTTACATATTTGGTATTGAGTGTGTGATATTCGGTGATCGGTTAAATTGGGGTTTCAGGTATTCGAATTTTCAACAGAACTCCATAACCAATACAGTACAGGCTGATGATCTTTGAAGATTAAATTGAATGGTGATGTTTGTATATAAGTTTCCCATCTTATTCTCTACAAGTAAGGCACACTTCTAAATTTTGTTAGAAGATGTAGTTGTGGTGTCAGAAACGCTATGTTGGCTTCAAAATTATGAATGGTGCAGATCAAATATATCTATAAACACTTGAAAATCTTGAAAATAACGTTCTAGATAATTTGTTAGACGATATAGTTTTTTAGAGACTTGAATATTTTTTTATATTTTTTATATATTTACATATCGAGGTCTAGATGATTAATTGAATTGTTTTTTCTACTCAATTTTTGAGGCGCACCGTACTTTTATAATATAGGGTGGCAACCTTATATAACTCTTTCCTAAAATGAATTATAAAATAGGAAGAAGTATAACCTAATAACATTTTAGGGCTCAAAATTCATTTTCATCGTGGTGGTGTAGTCGATGGACTCGCGAAAAATTAGTTCTGACCCCCGTGCGCAAGATATATATTGCTGGACACACCTAAAACCTACAGGTTTGAGCCAACCCCAATATGACCGTACTCATTTGTACACTACAAAAAAATGGGGAAATTACTTTGTTATTCCACACATATGACTAATATGTAATTTGAGAGATCCACAACTGTCCATTTAAGATCGGATAATTAAGAATAACTTGTGATCTCTAAAATAAACCCCATATATAATATGAGACAACTCCTTTTTAAATTTGTAAGGGGCCGTTTGGTTTTTTGGATTAAGATTTCTAAGAATTACTGCTTTTGGAGAAGTTTGGCTAGTCGTGTTTAGTTCACTTGGAATTGACATTTTTGTTGGACTTAAAATTTTCATGGGATTCATGAATGCTCATTTTAAGCCTAAATTTTGAAAATCTCAATTCCACCAAAATAGGTAGAATTGACGTTTCACGGAAATAACCCATTTTGCTAGTGAAGAACAAAATAAATATTAAAATTTTAGAGAGGAAAACTATATTTAGGGAGAGAAAACACATTAAAATTTTAGATAGATCAACTATATCAAAATTTAGAGAGAGAATGCATACAAAATTTTTTAGAGAGAGAGAAAATATAAAAATGTTTTTAGAGTGAGAAATTATAAGAATTTTTTAAATTATCTTAAACTTTTATGAGTGAGAAATTATCTCAAATTTAAAATTTTAGAGATACCAAATTAAAATTTGAGGGAGAGAAACTATCTCAAATCTTAAGTTTTAGAGAGAAAAAGTATCTTAAAATTTTAGATAGAAAAACTATACACTAAATTTTAGAGAGAGGAACTACTTAAAATTTATTAGAAAGAAGTATCTCAAAACATTTAAAGAGAGAAATCATCTCAAATTTTAAATTTGAGAGAGATAGCATATTAAAATTTTAGAGCTTAGAAATTACATCAAATTTTAGATAGAAAATCTACTTGAAAATAGTTAGAGAGAGAAACTATCTCAATTTTTTAGTTTTAGAGAGAGAAAATATCTTAAAATTTTACTTAGATAAACTATATCAAATTTTAGGTAAAGTAGTTAAAATTTTTAGAGAGAGAAACTATGTAAAAAAAATTAGATAGAGAATCTATCTCAAATTTTGAGTTTTAGAGAGAGAAAATATCTTAAAACTTTAGAGAGATAATCTAGATCAAAATTTAGATAGAGAAAGTACCTAAAATTTTTTGAGAGAGAAACTATTTAATAATTTTTAGATAGAGAATCTATCACAAATTTTAAGTTTTAGAGAGAGAGTATATTAGAATTTTAGAGAAGGAAACTACTTGAAAATTTTAGAGAAAGCAACTATCTCAAATTTTAAATTTGAGAGACATAAAATATCTTAAAACTTTAAAGAGAGAAACTATATCAAATTTTAGATTGAAAAAACTTATTCATACACAAATAAACCATCTTCCACCAATAAAATGTTAAAAGAAATTACAAAAGTAATGCATTACAAAATACCATAGTACTAATGCATAACCAATTCATTATACTAATCAACCAATTAATTTAAAGAAAATGTAAATTAAATAAAAATCCTATCAAAAAAAGAAATCTTATATAATAAAAAATAAGTTATGCATACCTTTTGATTATGATTCTCCAATTAAGTGATGAAACTACCACTCTAAGATGCGCATGGATAACAAAAACAATTCTTCTCAATTTCAAGAAAAAAAACCTTTGATTTGATGAAAGCTCCAAAAGAAGGGGATGAAGAAAAGGGATGAAAGAGAGAGAAGAGGGTAAGGGAGGTTAGATATTTAGGGCATCAATATTTCCCTATTTTTTAGGAGGGCTCCGGAGAAGAAGCTGCTTTTTGTGTATATTTATTTTCTTTTTTTGTATTCATTTTGTCAAGAGTATATTCATGTGTATTTATTTTATTCCCTATGGTTTTTACCTTTTTGAGTGCATTTTAGATGAATCCTTCTATCTAAATTCTCATATTACTTTTCATTAATTTTTGGTGTTGTTTTCATGAAGAAAAACCACGTTGTAGTGCGCATTTTCGATTTTATTTGAGTCCATTCTATGTAAAAGAAAATCTTCGGTTTGGAATTTTTCTTTTTGTGTGCTTTACTAGAGATTCAGTGAAAAGTACTTGCTATTTCTTTATGCTTTTATAGATTTTCATTCCCTTTTTTATTCTAAGATCTATCATGTTTCCTTTATGCTGTGGTTGACTTAGTTTTCTGATTTTCTCAGACCTTTATGCTTTGAGTTATTCATGTAATTTGGGCTTCATCTAATTATTTCTTTATGGAAAAAAGTTTATATTAGGTTGCAACCTTAAAATGTAGAATTACAGATTCATCTAAAAAATCCATCGAAAAAGGTTCGTTTTAATGTTGAAAAACCCTCTAAGTAATCATCTTGACATTGAGATGTATGAATAATATATATATATATATATATATATATATATATATATATATATATATATATATATATATATATATATATATATATATATAGAGGAGAAATCTTAGATTAGTTGGCTCGCTCATGGCATTGAGGTGCGCCGGACGGCCGAGATTTAAGATGCTTCTTTAGGCTGCCAGGATGCTCTTTCACGGGCTAACGGTTTGAAAATATAAAATATTCTTTTTCTGACGGACCCGCAGAGGTCTTCTCTACTCTCGCGCTCTCTGGGAAAAGGCGTCTTCTCTCTCCCCACGCACTCTCCCTGCGCAAAGGTTCTTTCTGTGCTCCATCCCCTCTAGCCCTCTCTGCGCTCCATCTCCTCTCGCCCTCACTGCGCTCCATCTCTCTGGCAAGGCAATCACTTCCCCTGCGCGAAGGCTCCCTGTGTGCTCCATCCCCTCTAGTCCTCTCTGCGCTCCATCTCCTCTCGCCCTCACTGCACTCCATCTCTCTGACAAGGCAAGCTCTTGCTCTCCACGTATTCTCTCTCCTCATCAGAGAAGTTGATCCCTCTCAAGGTGTACTAACTCTATCTCTCTCTATCTCGTTTCGCCACTTCCCCATTGATAAAAACCAAAACCCCCAACTCTGGTCTTCACCATCGATAGAAACCAAAACCCTATGGTTTTGTATCATTGCCAGAGAAATTCGAATTTTGGGGGCTTCTATTTCCATTTTTTCCCAGTTTTTTTGGGGGTTTCCGATAAAAAAACCCTAATTTTGTGGGGTTTTCATACTCTGATAAATAATTTTTGGGGATTTTCGTTTTTCTATTTCGATTTTTTTCATAAGTAGTTAGTTCATTTGTGTGCTTTGCTGTGAAGTCTTTCCCCACTATTTACCCTCTGATTCTAATACGATAGTACAGTTTTTTGCTATCGTATGAACTCTGATATTTTCCACAATTTAGAGATATGTAATGTTTGATCTGTTGTTACCTTTTTTTTAGAATAATTTTTAATATTTGATTTTGTTTTTTTTGTTTCATTTGATTTTATTCGAACTACTAGTCTGTAATGTTCGATTTGCTGTTACTTTTTTTTCTTTTTCTTTTTGCAATGTTTGATTTGCTGTTACTTAGAAATCAGATTGTCTGTAAGACTCTTTTGGGTCATAGAAAATCCTTTGTAGTTCCAACTTACGTTTGTTCAACAATTTGTCTATGTTCTTAAAGGTGAGTCATGTTGATTTTTTGCTTAGTATATAGGATATTCAAATATTATTGGACATATTATTTCTAGTTTGTTTTCGTTTCTTGGCAAATATATGGTTCTTTCTCTATATTTGATGTAAAACCCTGTGTATTATGGTCTCCAATTATTGAATAATGATCAAGGTAAAAATGTTGCTCAATATTTGGGATATTCAAATACTGTTGTACATATTATTTCTAGTTTTCTTTCGTTGAATAGTGATCAAGGTACAACTTGTGCCAATCTTGTTTCTCATTGTTTGGATGTGAAATTAGATGGCTACATTATTCCATTGACCAAGCTCAAACTTTGAAAGAAATTTCAACTGAATTTGCGAAACACCCATGCTATTAGATTTTGACAAAGGAAAATGGTCTTATTGTATCAAACCCTTATTTCAGTATAATTGAAATAAATTATGTTGCAATTTTTGGCATTGAGCATCCCTTATGTCACAAATATTTGTGTACTTTGCAGTTTCACGTTGGGTAAGTCAAAAAATTGAGATGGATCTCATAAATTCAGTCTGTGATGCATCTAGCACATACTCAAATGTAGGCAGCATTGATGAAATCCCTGATGGTGGTCGTGGCTCACCAAACAAAGGTCAAGAAATAGAGGAACCATATGTAAGAATGAAGTTTGGATTAAAGGATGATGCATATGAGTTTTTTAAGTCCTATGCATTCACCAAAGGTTTTGGTATTCGCAGGGGGAGTACTCACCAAAGGTAAATGGATCGTTTATGTTTGCTCCAAGGACGGGTTTAAACAAAAAAAACCTAATAAAAGTGGAAAGATTTGCCCTGAGTTAAGGTGCGGGTACAAGGGTAGGATGTGCATAAGTAGTCAAAAAAACGATGAGTGGAAAGTGACTAGCGTCGAACTAGATCATAATCATGATCTAGTTAGTCCAAGAAAAACTCGTCTAATTCGCACACACTGATCATTGTCCAGTGCTACAAAGTCATTGATACATTCAATAAGCTCGGCAATGGTTAAGCCTAGAAATATTCATCACATATTCATAGAACAGGCTGGAGGGATCGACAATGTCCCTTGTATACAAAAGGACATTCAAAATGAAATAGCAAACACTAGAAGAAAACTTAGAGGAGAAGATGGCATTTGCAATGGCTCTATAAAGAGAAGCAATCGAACCCATCATTTTGCTATAGATTGAGATTAGATGATGAGGATCACATTCGCAATATTTTATGAGTAGATTCTACATCTAGAGTTTCCTACTAGTGTTTTTTTGATGTGGTTACCTTTGATACCACATACAAGACAAATGCGTTTGGTATGCCCTTTCGACCTATACTTGGTGTAAATTACTATTTCAATACAACTTTCTTTGGATTTGACAAGAAGATAGAATCATTTATATGGGTATGACAAGAAGATAGAATCATTTATATGGGTATTTGAAAATTGGTTGAAAGCCATGGGTGGACGACAACCAGGTGTTATTCTCATTGATCAAGATCCTGCAATTTCATATGCAATGAGGCAAGTTCTTTACCAAAGTAAGCATCATTATTGTAAGTGACACATATTTGCAAAGATCAAAGAAAAAATGTGTCATGTCTTGCGTATGGATCTTTCTTATTCAGATACATTTCGGAGGTGTGTGGCTAGCCTAACTATTGAAGAATTTGAATCGGCACGAAAATCAATGATTGATAATTATAACCTGGAAGACAATGAATGACTTATTAGGTTTTATGGTTGTCGTATGCAATGGGTTGACACATACTTGGCTGGTACGTTCACTGCTTGTATGACTTCTACTCCAAGGAGTGAAGGTATGAATTGTCACTTCAAGACGTACTTGACACCGACAACAAGCTTACGTACATTATTAGAAGTTGTTGCAAAAGTCAAAGATAAGAAGGTGAAAACATAGAGGGAAAATGACTTGTAAGATATTCAAACTCCTCCAGTCCTGCGAACAACCACTTTCATTGAAACATATGCATCAAAAATCTATACTCAAAAGGATTTTAAAGATATTTGGGGAAGAAGTGGCTAATTGCTTTAATTTTACAAGGGAGACATTTAAAGACAATGGACAGGTTGCAACCTTTAAGGTGACAGTCCTGGGCACCAGAACTAAATCCTACTTAATGAAATTCAATTGCCATGACAATTCCGTTTCTTGCTCTTGTCACTTATTTGAGAGGACGGGCCTTCTTTGTAGGCATGTACTGAAGATTTTTATGGTGAAAGATTTTTAACCATAGTCTTCTTATCTTCACCTAGAATTTCATCACACCGCTCTAGATAGCCGCATCCAATCTCATTCTAGTGGTTAACACGATTAGATAAGTGTGTATTAGAGATATGCTTACAATGGAAAACCAATATGCTTCTACATTATCTTAATGAAAGAATATTACATACCTTCCAGTTAGAATATTTATAGAAATGCCTATTGTAGTTATCATGTATCTTTGCTATAATACACCTATCCGACCACATCCTAGTTTGCGTTTATAAATCCTTGGAGGGAATTCTTATCGAGATCCATTCAGTTAAAATTATCAGATGAGCTCAAATGCCTTATTCTCCTTATATCACATCCATGGATTGCATCAGCCATTCAAGTGAACATATGCAAACTATTTTATCAGATAGCAAACGAAAAACCAAATACCAAAAAGTAAAGCATGACAGAGAATACAGTAGAGGAAAAAAGGTCACAATTTTATCATAGTCTATCTACATAAACTCATTTTTGTCTTGCACAACCTTGCATTGTCAGCCCTAAACTGAACAACATGACTCCTCTCCCTGACCGCTTTGTTGACACGCAAGTCCACCTTGAGAGTTAAGCCTACCATCTCAGTGACCAAATTATTAGTTAAAGGATTTAGAACCCTCTAAAAGCAGAGCCAAGAAAGGCTTGAGATTAGAGGTGTACATACGTCGCATTACTAAGTGATGCACATGTTGGTGTGCTAATCTTAATTCAACTTTCTTATTTTTCTTTTCTTATTCAGGTAACAAGCAACTCATTGAAGAACAATAGATGATAAGCAACACAACCGCCGAAAAAAAAAAGAGTATGTGAAGCTTAACAAGGACACTAATGGCATGAAGGTTCTAACCAACTTTGGTATGAAGAATCCAATCAAATGCCTGCTCTTGCCAGGACAAATAAAATGAAAGCAAGAGGTAGTCTATTCCTAGATTTTATGAAACAAAGAAGTTCAGTAGGGACTAAATGAGTAGATTATTTAGAACAATTGTAGTTGATTATATAAGGGATACTCAATCCCAAAAATTACAACAGAATTTATTTTAATTATACTGAAATAAGGGTTTTAGACAATAAGACCATTTTTGGTCAATGGAATAATGTAGCCATCTAATTTCGCATCCATCTAATGCCAAGAAACGAAAGCAAACTAGAAATAATATGTCCAACAATATTTGAATATCCCATATACTAAGCAAAAAATCAACATGACTCACCTTCAAGAACATAGATAAATTATTGAACAAAACATAAGTTGGAACTACGAAGCATTTTCTATGACTCAAAAGAGTCCTACAAACAATCTGATTCCTAAGTAACAACAAATCAAACAAAAAGAAAAAAAAGTAACAGCAAATCAAACATTACAGACTGGTAGTTCGAATAAAATTAAATGAAAAAAAAAAAAAAATGATTTTTTTAAAAAAGTAACAGCAGATCAAACATTACATATCTCTAAATTGTGGAAAATATCAAAGTTCATACGATAGCAAAAAACTGCAACTATCATAACAGAGGGTAAATAGTGGGGAAGGACTTCACAGCAAAGCACACAGATGAACTAACTGCTTATGGGAAAAAATCAAAATAGAAAAACGAAAATCCCCAAAATTAGGGTTTTTTTTAATCAAAGTATGAAAACCCCACAAAATTAGGGTTTTTTTATCGAAAACCCCCAAAAAAAACTGGTAAAAAAAGGAAATAGAAACCCCAAATATTCCAGTTTCTTTGGCCATGATGCAAAACCATGGGGTTTAGGTTTCTATCGATGGTGAAAACCAGAGTTGGGGGTTTTGGTTTTTATCGATGGAGAAATGGAAAAACGAGATAGAGAGAGATAGAGTTAGCATACCTTGAGAGAGATCAGTGTCTCTGATGAGGAGAGAGAATACATGGAGAGCAAGAGCTTACCTTGCCAGAGAGATGGAGCGCAATGAGGGCAAGAGGAGATGGAGCGTAGAGAGGGCGAGAGGGGATGGAGCGCAGAGAGAGCCTTCACATAGTGGGAGTGCTTGGGGAGAGAGAAGATACCTTTTCCCATAGAGTGCGAGAGTAGAGAAGACCTTTGCGGGTGTCAGTAGTAGCTCTGTCAAAAAAAGAATATTTTATATTTTCAAACCATCGGCCCGTGGAAGAGCATCCTGGCCTCCCAAAGAAGCATCTTAAGTCTCGACAGTCCAGCGCACCTCAATGCCATGTGAGCTGGCTAATCTAAAATTTTGCCACACACACACACACACACACACACACACACACACACATATATATATATATATATATATATATATATTATTTTATTTTATTTTTTTTATTTTTTCTTTGAGTCCGATAAATAGTTCATCTTGCAATACATTATCTACACTGTCCATTTCAAGTTTTTCATATGTTTATATATCTACTTGATTTTAACCAATTTTAGAGTTTAAAATTTTATAATTAGATATGAAAATAAATTTTGAGATAATCCTAATAATTTTTTAATTAAAATTACATTTTATGATAAAATTTGGAGGTGCGACTTAATTGGATTGTTTAAGATTGCAACCTTATAGAAACCACACCCTTTCCTTATCGTGGTGTCTCTTTTAGCCTTTTGACTGAAACACTTATGATTGTATGGTGTATGACTTGTCTCTTTTTTGTCTGGTTTGGAGTATCCAACATGAAATACAAAGCTTTTCAAGTTTTTTCTTTTTTATGTGCACTTTGGTTCTCCTTCTAATAAATTCAATAAAATACCGCACTATCGTTTGGAAAGCTATTGCTCTTTGGATTGCTTTATTCTAAATATCATTGGATTTATAGACATCATGAAACGTATTGTGTTCCATTGAATATTATCACATATATATGAAAATATGTGCTTTATTCTCTGAAAAAAAAAGTCGTGTATTGTGTCCAGTTGAAATTTGTCATTGGTAAAAATTATTTGTTGATTCTTTCAGCTCCTCCCCTTTCCAATCCTTTTTCTGGTCTATGTATTACATGTATTTCCGTTTGATTTCCATTTCTTATGTAGATGATTTTTCTTTTTGTGTAGTACAAGTTGTTCTTGTTTCCGAACCATTTTCTTTTTTCTTCTGGTGTACTTGAATCCACTTAAATCCAGGATATGCCTGCCTTGTTGATTTTGCTCTTCTCAGAAATGCATGTATTGCTTCTAAGTTATTTTTTTAGGATATGGATAATACCAAGGAATTTTGTAATTTTGTTTCGATATCATGGCACTACCAAGGAAATAATAATGAAGGAACAAAGATGAGGTCCTATTGTACTAGAAAGACAAACATGTCTCAAAATTAGTGTTGCAAGGAAAGGTAAAGAAAATTATTGTTTATGTCAATTTTGGATTAGATCATTTATACGATACTCGAAAGACAAACATGTCTCAAAATTAATGTTGCAAAGAAAGGTAAAGAAAATTCACGTTTATGTGGATTTTGGATTAGATCATTTATACGATTGAATTGTACCTCGTGTGCAATTTGTTGCTCTAAAGTGCTTTATTTATTATAGGAGAGGCCAATAATTTATATTGATGAGTCATGTAGTGTCTTCTGGGCGTTGCACATTATAGAGGAGCAACAACGCAATATTGTGGAAAGGGCGGGGTTACTGGCAAAGAAACACCCCCGAAGATATTGACCATCATGGTGGCTATGGCGGAAAGGTAGAATCCCGAAACCAACACCGCCCATTCCATCATGGTGGCAATGGCGGAATTGTAGCATCCCGAAACGAACACCGACCATTTCACATTATGTATAGGAGAGATGATGCTAACATTGTATGATGCATGGCAGATTTACCAGCTCAACACCGCCCATTTCACATTATGTATAGGAGAGATGATGCCAACATTGTATGATGCATGGCAGATTCACCAGCTCAAGGTTCACTGGTAATCCTGTGCTGACAAGAGACTGCTGGCCTTCTGTTACATACTTGAATAATTGGCTCGGAAATTGCTTGGAGGAGGGAAGACTTCTGGCACTTAAATTCAGTTGGTTGAGGCAGAATTTTGTGGAGTTAGTTGAGAATACCACACGGGCACTAACGAAGTTTGTGACAATCAAATCCAAGTACCCAAATAAGCCGATTGAGGAAGCTATTACCCGTCTCTGCTACTCTATTTCAGTTAATAAATCTCCATTTTAAATATTTTCAGTTCCCATTTTTTCCACCTTTGACAATAATCGTTGTTGTTTTGTTTATATGTTGTGCTGTCATGGGCATTGGAGCATTTTAGAACTCTCCAACCAAATAAAGGAAATATAATTGTTTGTGCAAGGTTCCCTAGAGTCGCAAGATAGAAGCCTCAAATCCACCGCGTTTTTTTGATTACACTATTTTCTTCTTTTTATTTTTTTTAAAGACAAAAGTAAAACATATATTTTTTTTTAATTTTTTTGATGATATTATTTTCTTCTTTTTATTTGTTTTTTTTATATGATATATATATATTTAAAGATAAAATAAAATCACAAAATAGCATCGAACTTGAAACATCCCTAGAAGAAATGTAATTGAAAACCACGATAGCCCACTCTCAATGTTAAACACCTTTATACAATAATAGTTTATATTGAATAACATTTCAATGTTATATCACTTGCCTCGAATTTCACATCGAAAGAATCAAACAAACTTTAAGAACTATAAGTACCTATTCAAATAGCTTTACCATAAGCTTGATCGAGAGAAGGGGTATACCTCCATGAAACCTTTTTAAACCAAATTACCAAAATATCTTACGAAGTCATTTAGAATAACGATTTATGCTTGCCGAACCGACCTATGACGTCATATCCGCTTAAAATCACGATTTAAAACGAGTGATTTAGTATTCAATATCTTATTTATTTACTATTCAATATCTTGATCTATTTTTGAGGTGCATCCGTAGTTCCCGATTTATAATGAACGATTTACTATTCAATATTTTATCCATTTACTATTCAATATTTTTATCCATTTTCGATTTATAACGAACAATTTACTATTCAATATCTTAACCATGTACTATTCAATATCTTTATCCATTTTTGCAGTGCTTCTATCTTATCAGTAGAGGGAAAGTGAATACATCATTTATCTTATAAATGAAAAGGTTGCATCCTTTTATAAACTTTTTCCTTGTTTTATTCTTATCCTTCCTCTTCCGGTCTTCGTTGTCGTTGTGAGGGCTTCGGACTGCCAGGACTTTCTCTCTCAGCTGTTGCATCCTTAATACAAACTTTTTCCTTCTTTTATTCTTTTCCTTCCTCTTTCGGTCTTCGTTGTCAGGGCTTCGGATCGACTTTCTCTCTCACATTTCTAACTGCTTCATACCTCAGTTTCGTTCTAGGGTTTCTCACATTTCTAACTGCTTCATACCTCAGTTTCGTTCTAGGGTTTCTCACATTTCTAACTGCTTTATACCTCAGTTTTGTTGTGAAGGCTTCATCCCCACTTTTTATGGCTACTCATCAAATTCTGGTCAGGTTATTGGACGGCCAAACCAGATGTATCCAGATCGAAAACCCTAGAATCACTGGTTCATCCCTCAAGAATCTAATCAGAGAGAGAACTGGTATCCCTGTTCCCTTTCAAAGGTTGGTGGCTGGAACCCTAGAAATCTCTGAAACTAGCTTGCTTTCATCGATCAATGGCCTGTTCCCTTCTTGTACCCTCCTCTTGAGATTGAGAGGTGGAAAGGGAGGTTTCGGATCTCTTTTGAGAGGGGCTGCCACCAAGGCTGGCCAAAAGAAGACCAACAATTTTGACGCCTGCCGTGATATGAGTGGAAGGAGGCTTCGTCATGTGAATGCAGAGAAAAAACTTGAGGAATGGAAGGCTGAAGAAGAGGAGAGGAGGTTTGAGAAAATTGCAGAGGAGTTCTTGAAGAAGCAGTCGAATAGTTTGAAGAAGAAGAATGGCAAGGATGTGGATAATTATCTGGAGAAGTATAGGGAGGAAACTGCAAAGTCTATGGAAGAAGTAGATGAGGCTGTTAAGGCGTCGATTGATTTATGCAAGGGGGGAAAGCGTAGGGTTTTGCATGAACTAGAAGCAGGATCAAAAAAGCTAAAGCTCTGGTAAGATTTTGGAAACCCTACTCTCAGATTTACCATTGTTGATTTTTCAGATTTACCATTGTTGATTTTTGCAGAATTACTCCCCCCTTCTCGCTAAATTCTGTCTTGATTTAATTTTTCTTGTCCTGCTTTTATTTTCAATAAAGGGTTCTTCTAACAATCACACTTGGGGTTCAGTTATGTAGATATTATACATTGAGGACATGGTTTCTATGAGTCACCTCTTAAAAAATCTATTTTTGAGATGGATTTTTGGACCTAATTTTTAAGGACATGAGATCATGGATATGAATAAATAAATAAATTTTAAAAATTAAAAATAATAATTCTATTAAGAAAACATTTGGACCCTTAGTTTCAATTGTTTTTAGATGGACCACCAATTTCCATCCATCTTTAGGATGGATGCTTTATACCTCGGGACCATAAATATGGAAATGCAATCCCCTACGCATGAGACAATTTTCCATACATTAAACAACGTAGAGACTGAATTTTTCCCCACACATTCACAACTTAAACTTAGAGGGTGATGCACAAAAATTATTTGGGCCTGACCATGTCAAATGTTCAAAAATTATTTGATTCTGACCATGTCAAATGTTCAAAAATTATTTTGTTTTGACCATGTCAAATGTTTACTATATGTCAAATGTTCAAAAATTATTTGGTTCTGACCATGTCAAATGTTTACTATGATCATAGGATGCTTGAAGAAGAGGAAGAAGATGATGACGAGGATGACATGGATGGGAAGTCTGTAGTCGTTGATGAAGGATGTTCTACTCAAAGAGAGTCTTTCAATAAGGAAGAGTGTGCAAGTCACGATATTTCAGTTACCAGTGGTGCTTCTTGCTCATCATCCTATCGGTCCCTGAAGAATGACTCCTCGGATAGTGATTTGACAGAGAATGATTCACTCAATTCTCTTGAGGTTATATCTGAAGAGACAGAAGAAAACTCTGCCAAGGGTACTGATGAATGTCATGAGCTTAGTCTTTCAGGTAGTGTTGTTGCTGAGGGCTGTTTGGTTGGGGAAATTAATGCTCACAGGGAAGATAAATTTGAAGAAGCTTTGGAAGGAAATAAGGAAAATGGTTGTAATTTTGAAGAAGCCTTGGAAGGAAATAAGGAAAATGTTTGTAATGGGAGCACGAGTGCTCGTGGTTCAGAGATGCCTCTGAACTTTGACAATTTCAATGCACCTCCAGATATGGAGGTATGGATTCATAAGGAGCAGTCTATTTCATATGTTCTTTGACATCTTATTGTGTGTCAATTTATTTTGTTGTATGAATTCCAGTCCCCCCAAATGTGCCAATCTGAGATATGACATCTTTTTGAATTCTAATTCCAGTCCCCCCAAATGTGCCAATCTGAGAAATGACATCTTTTTGTATTCTTATGTTGGTATTTAGTAGTTACATCCTAATTTTTATTCTAATATTGGTTGTTATTTTAGATCTCTTCTTATGGGGATCTTATCTTGACAGTTGGAGGACTATTATTTCTAAATCAGGATATATAGAACACAATGTGTGCGGGTGCGTGCGCGCTTGTGTGCATACGTGTGTGTTTGTGTGCGTGCCTGCAGTCTCTGTACAACCCATAGTTGTTGGAAACGATTCTGAATTCATTTTAGGCAATTGTGATCAGCTAGAAGATTCTTATTTTTGGAATCAACATCTATACAAGAGGAATCGTGGAAACGAGATTTCTATTTTATAGGAATCGAAAATTGACCAAAATAGATTCGACAAAACATAGATGGAATTGAGATTCCTAGCTCTTTGGAATCGAGTTTCCGACCTATTTGGAATCGACCAATATGGAGTCGAGATTCTGTCATTTATGGAATTGAGATTCTGACATCTTTGGAATCGAGATTCCTAAGCATTTCAAATCAAGAATCATACCAGTTTGGAATCGAGATTCCTAAGCATTTCGAATCAAGAATCATACTAGTTTGGAATCGAGATTCGACCCAATATGGAATTGAGTTTCTTAGCCATTTGGATTTGAGTTTTGATCCATCTCGTGATCGAGATTTGTAACCCCTTAAAATCATGCATCAAGTAGACATGGGGTTTAGCAGTTAATAGGGGATTATATATTGCATGAAATCTGGAGGACTACTAATTCTATATAAGGATATATGGAACACAATATTTGTCTGTGCGTGTATGTGCCGTGTATCCGTGACCATGTGTGTGGTTGCGTGCGTGTCTGTGTGCATGCCTGCATGTGCATGTTTCTCTGCATACCACCATTCCATGAGGAATTACATAAAAAATTGAACTTGTTTCTATCGTGTTTAAAGGGAAACTGCTAGTTTACCTCCTTTTCTTAGTTTCATTATGTCGTGCAAATGGTTGTTTATTAGCAGACCTGTTACATTTAATAACCGGTCAACAATAAAAGTCATTAAGAGGTGCATATTTTGTTCCTGCTTTTCTACTTATTTGCTAATCAATTTACTTTAACATTAGGGGGTTATCAAATGAGGAACATTTGGGTGATTAGTTTTGATCTTGGAGCCCCTGTTCAAGTGAATGTAGCTGGAAAACAAACTGACCTTGATATGGCATGAATCATCGATCTCGGGATTGTAATTTGAATCAGCTATCCGAGTTAATTTAGGAATTCAAAGGATTATATTCAGTACAATCTAATGATATTGATGCCTCTAATTGCATACCTTGAACATTATTTGTGATATTGTTGCCTCTAATTGCATACCTTGAACATTATTTTACATGGTCGTTATTGTTTATGATAACTTTGGAGAAATTTAGCTGCTCTTTCAACCTAAGTCAATTTAGGAATGCAAAGGGTTATATTCAGTACAATCTAATGATATTAATGTCTTTAATTGCATGCCTTGAGCATTATTTTACATTTCGTGGGATTTAAGAGTTTTAGTCTTAGGATTTTAGGATTAGGATAGCTAAGTCAACTTCATAGCATTCATGTGACTGGAAAGAGGATTTGAATAAATATTTTTGGGAATTTAGGTAATATGGAGTATTTTGGCTATTTTGAGAAACACGAACGGGGTGTTTGGGATCGAGAATGTAGGCCAAGGGTGTTTATGGGATCCTAAGTGTTTAGGGTAGATTGATTATTAAAAGTATGGGCTATAGGTATTTGGGTAACATGAGCAAAATTGGGACTTTTTTGACATTAAAAGAGCTATTTCCAATGAGGGAAGGTGGAGTCATCGGGACTTCTATTAGTCATACATTTGAACCTGCCATATGGGTTTTAAAATTTGCCTTTCCAGGGATCTTTGAATAGCTCTTGAGAATTCTTAACCATTAGCAAGGGTTTTTACATATCTGGAAAAGTCAAAATCTAACAAAATAGGATGAAGACATAAAGGTACACTGATAGTGTTGACACTCTAAGACTGCTTGCTAATAATGGGGGTTGAGACTCAATGGCATTTTAGGAGATCCAAAAGTCTGGTATCTACAACGAAGTCTGTCCCTCTGTTTCTCTCTCTCTCTCACACACACATAGGGGGGTATGCTTTTCTTACTAGACATGGTGGCCCATTCATACATCCATTCTCTCTCCAACTTCCTTTTTTGGGCAGTTCAGTGGGGAAATAGGGTCCTCTACTTGTTGTGGGAATGGAACCCCAGACGTCCATGTTGTGGCAGTGGTACCCATCACCCTAACCACCTAGGCCTTGAGCTCATTTCTATTCTCTATCCAATTTTAGCTCTAGAATGGTATCATGGATAGAGGCTTCTTAGTTCAAGTAGAGAAAATGCATTGGGACTGATTTGATTTTTAAAGGTTATATCACAGATCTATAACCGTTCGTAGTAGTTTTGTCACTTGCTTTGAGTAGTTTGCATTTTTATGCATTGTCTTTTGGTTTCCATACAAGTCTTTAAATTAAAGGTGATCATATGTAATGGTTTTGTTGCAAAGTGGGGACCTGTTTCATGTTTTATGTGGTAAACATAAGTTTATTATTCATTGGGCAACTACGACTCTTGTCTGTGGATGCATGATTTATTATAAAGAGATTCATGCAACGAAAGAGGGGCGAGGGGTGCGTCCATGTGCTCATGCTAGTTGGATAATTTATAGTTTTTATTTGGAGTATGTTTTCGAATTTTAGACTTTCTAGGAGATTTTTCTGAGGTTTGTTGGGTATATGTGTATACTACAGTGGTACATGGATTTCTCACCATATATACACTTGCCCCTGTAGCTCACTGAATTTTGAAGAAGTTGTGTAAACCAATTTTCCATACGTTTAGGTGATAAAGGTGTGCTATTTGGGGCAATCAGCAAAGGTGTTCTCCGTTCTGTTTATGATGTCAAGGAGTTATTATGAGAAAAAAGAACCAGGGAGGTATTTTTCTTTTGGGTAGTTCAGTTGTAGGATGTTAACTGGGGATGTAGTGGTGCAGCCTTTTGGTGAAACAAATTTAAATAGTGGCTTCTAATCTGTTGCTTTCAGTGGGAAATAGTTATTTGGGATGAATTTCCCAAAGCAAGTCTAACACTTCTTCATTTCATTTATTTTATTGTTCTCCATGTTTTAGCAAAAGCCTCTAGGGAAGAGTTAAATTTAGGAGTTATGAATTCCAACTGTTATTCTCTCATTTGGGAGGTAAAGAGGTGCTTCCAGTTAGAAAGGTTAGGGATTGTTATGCGCTTCACACTGCTAGTTGTGGATGTGAAGGTGAAGATGGAGATTTACAGTTGGATTATGGTCGGGGTGTACTAAATGTGTGTGAAACACTTCCTGGGTATATGTATGGTCTTGTTTTTATAAGAAGACTGTCTTAAAGGGGCTGTTTCGAGATTCCTTATAAGGTTGATTGATGGGCCTTTTTATTTTCGAGGATTTAATTGAAAAGGGAATTGCACTTGTTCAGTGCATTGAGGTTGTCTAGAGGTTGTTTATCCTCTATTTTAAGCAATGGTTGCTTGGTTAGAAAATAAATCAATATGGGTTTCATTCATTAATGCACTGCTTTTGGGTTGAGCTATGAATCTCTTCTCTTTTTATTTTATTTTTTTGGAAATTGATGTATTATTAATATTTTAAACGAGGATACATTATTAACACTAGTACAGGAAAAAAGAGAACATATGAATACACGATTGTCTACTGTAGTGTAATTGAAACTCTTTCAATAAAAGGCAGATGCACCCTGGGAGCTAAGAGATGCAAATGCCTAATCTTTGTAAGGCCCATGGGGAGATACACATGAAACGGAGGCAAAAGCAAATGCCCTGTCTACTGGTCTCAGATTGTGTGCCGCTTTAGGGGTCCTTTGCTGGGGTAAGGTAACTCAAAAAACATATCTCGTGGGCAATCTGGCCGTCCATTGGTGTAATCTTTCCCTAAATCTTAACAGAAGTGAAAGGATATCGTGTCTGTCGATCAGTAATCATGTTTGGAGAGTAACAAATGGTAGAGCAGATGGATTAGCAAGGAGGGAACCCTATCAAATTTGCACATGATACATCATGAAGAGCATAGAGATTCATAATGTCTGCAGAAGTGAAAGGATAACGTGTCTGTCAATCATGTTTGGAGAGTAGCAAATGGTCGAGCAGATGGATTAGCAAGGAGGGAACCCTATCAAATTTGCGCATGATATATCATGAAGAGCCTAGAGATTCATAATGTCTACAGAAGTGAAGGAATATCGTGTCTGTCAATCATGTTTGGAGAGTAGCAAATGGTCTAGATGGATTAGCAAGGAGGGAACCCTGTCAAATTTGCGCATGATACATCAAGAAGAGCATAGAGATTCATAATGTTTATAATTTTTTGTGTAGTTTTATGCGGTACTCGTTCAGACACTCTTTGTTGAAGTGACATTTACAGTTAAACAATCAAAAAGAAAAAAAATAAAATCAAATGCATGTGTTATGGACTTCTTAACTAGAGTGATATGGAGTTCTGAATTTCATTTTCCATGTCAATGTTAAAAAGGACAGGTGAGGCCGCCCAGGTGGTCGGGGATCCCAACTGCCTGGGCGGCCACTGTGTAAAAAAAAAGAGGGGGGGGGGCTCAGGGTTTTTTTTATAAATTTATAATTTTTTTTAGGTAGTTATAAATCTATGATTTTGCATTATAAATTATATAGACATAGCCATACATAGTTATATAGCCATAAATATAGCCAAATATGGTCATAAATATACTATAATCACAAAAAATAGCAACCTAAAAAAAAAGAACCCCATTTATGATGCATAACATAACACAAGGTAAAGCCAACTAATCTCTCTGGTTCGAGAAAACCCCACTCATTCTCTCTGGTCGGAGAAAACTCGTACTCGAGTTTTGAAGTGTGCTAAGATGAATTGAGCATCAAAACCACGTTCTTCAACCTTCTTCTTCTTGGTTTGCTCAAGGATTATATGTGGTAAAAAGAATTTCTCAAGAGACGGATCCTGATATGCATATTGAGGAATCAATGCAAATTTATTAATTATGACTATCCTTGAGCTCTTATTGAAAATCGTATAGAAAACTTCAAATCCAATTTTCTGGTCTTTAAAAGTTTTCTCGACATCTATTTCATTACTCTTTGAATTTAGGGCCACAATTTGCAAATTTTGAGTCAAGCATGCTTCCATTGCACTACTCTGATTCTATTGCCCTAAATCTCCTAAATGTTCCTCCTCTTTGATATTCTTGAGATCTTCATTTTTTTCTTCTTCAAAGATCAATTCACCCACCAAATTTTTGTCTTTACCATAGATAGGATATCCTGCAAGGTCTTGTACTTCATCTGCATCAAAGATTGGTGGTGAATCCCAATCCACAACTTGCTGATTCTGGATGCAACTTGCATCAAAATCAATATTATCCTCCTTCAAATAGAAAATCCTAGAGCGATGTCCCCCATGTAGAGGTATTCTATTACTTTCATCTTCACTCGACTTTCTATGCGAAGCATGAAGGTAAAAAAGGTGGTACTCGAGTTTTTCGTCAAAATTAAGCTTCCGTTGATGCCATCGTGCATCAAACCTATCTATGTAGTTTGACATCTTACCAGTCCGTTCCCACTCAAACCCAAACTCTAATTCGCACCATTATCCATAAAAACCCTCGAGATTTTGATCTATCCTCAATTAATTCCTCTTTGTTTAGGGCACGTTGTTGATGGCCTCGCTTGTGCAGCCATACTTTTGTAACTCTCTTTATCAAGTTGTTGATTTCCTCGTGTAGCTGGATCAGATCGGCATCCCTACGGCTAAGACCGCCACGACCGACCATCGCAATCTCTAACTGTCTTTGAACCATATGCTCTGATACCACTTGATGTAGAAAGGAAAGGTGGGAAATTAAATCCACCATTTTCTTGAACTTTAAACAAGTAAAATCAACCATATCGGAGAAAGAACATTGCTTTATATTGGAGAAGAATTTTCTTCTTTCATAAAATAAATTCCATTCCAATAACATAAGTCTTCCAAACTTTGACATCCAATCTTTTATAAGTCTATGAAACCCAAAAATTAACTTGAGACGTAAGTAAACATTTAAGACTTTGAAATACCCCTAATAATACTAAAATTCCAGAAATATCCTGTCCCGCATAAGATAATGTGGATGATCTATAAAAGAGGAATGATTGGACACTAGAGAGTGTTTTTAAGGGTTCTGCGTCAGGGTGAGGGCTGTTACTAGACATGTAGACTTTGGCTAATGTCTTGTACTTCCTTAAGGTTTTCAGCAGGTGATCCATGTGGATGGTGCTGGTCTTCACTCTGTTATGGTATACTATTAATATACCCACTCGATATGGTAGGCTCCTATTTTATGATTTTGGCAGGACCTTAGGATATTGGGCTTTTTTATGTGGAAATTTGATTGGAGGTTAATATGCAGTTAATGAATGTAGCACATGTTTTTTTCCCAAAATATAGAAAAAAATTCAGCATTATTTTCAGTGTTGCATGTTCGAACTTTGTCTTTGAAAATTTTGGGTCCTCAGCTTTATACAAAGAAACTGACGTGTGGTGCATATTATTTCAGGTATTAGGTCTGGAGAGGTTGAAATTGGAGTTGCAAGCGCGGGGTTTGAAATGTGGAGGTACCCTCGAGGAGAGAGCTGTGAGGCTATTTCTGCTAAAGACTACACCTCTTGATAAGTTGCCCAAGAAGTTGCTTGCTAAGCCTAAAGACTAAATCTTCTGTGCTTATTAATTAATTTTCCATCCTTTTGGTGAATCTTCTTGTATTTTTCTTACTTGACTAGCACTGCTTTTGTAAACCAACTTTGTTATTGCAGCATTGACCCCAAGAAAGTGGTTTTGTGTATCACTAGACCGTGTAGAAGCCCCCCTTCTGTTTTCTTTCTTGCAGTATATGTTTTGGAAATCATGTCCTTGTTCTGTGAATCAAGTTCCATCTTATTTGTTTTCTTTTTGTCTTTTTTTTTTTTCCTCCTCCTGTGAATGATTACTTATCTGTCTTTTTAATTAATTTGTGAACCATACAATTATATAGAAATATCAGTGGTCTGTACATTTATTCACAATAAAAACTGGTTGACCGGCGCCCCGATTGGCAAGGGCATCAGCCTTGGTATTACTTCCCTTATTGCAGTGACTGAATTCCTTGTCCCAATCTTGGGTGAGATGATTTCTAATTTGGTAAAAAACTGGACTCAAGCCTCCAAGGCACCATTGGCTCCTCTTTGCAATGACTTCCCTTTGGAGGGCTATTTAAGGCCTTGAGGAAGAGCCTTAAATTCAACTTCATTAGCAATACAATTGCCAGCAGGGCCCCAGAATGACCCTGGAATTTGACTGCTGTTATCTCTAATCACACCCCTAACTCCTAACAAGCCGGGGTTCCTAGTGAGTTTCCATCAAAATTTGATGGGATTTTTCCTTGTGGTGGTGGCATCCACTGGTTAACTCGTTTTTTTGCTCAAGTTAATCAATTCCCAAGTTTTGTCAGTTATGTCATTCTTTTGACAAGCCCATTCTGCTGCTGTGCTTAAAATCACGCCTTTCAAATTTTCTTGTTCCATAATCTGGTCTGGCAAATGCCTCCGATTTTACTCATTCCACCAGTGTCTAAGTACTGAAAACAGTAGAGATTTTGTTAGGATGCAACTTATCGTTGAAACTGGTGGGGACATCCTCTCTTCAAAGAGGTGCTGCACAGCGCGTGTTGAATGCTTCACTGAAATCTAACTAGACTTGATACCCAATACCACAGGTTTGTCACTGCTGAGCAGCTCAGGAAAAGGTGAGTGATTGCTGTCCTTGTTCATCTTCTTAGACATTAAATTTGGTAGAATCTACTCTCTTTTTTTCAAACATGGCAGAATCTACCAAACAATCGTGACCGCGCAATGAAACTTGGACAGTGATGAGCGTAGGCGAAATCACTATTTATTTTAGCCTATCGGCGTTAGGAAGATTTTTCTTATATATATATTGGAAAATGCTGAGATTAATCCACTAACTCTTATGAACATATGAGTCCAACGATTCAGATTGAATCTGGGCCGATCTGATGGTCCCGATGTCATTTTGGATTTGAATGTTAATGTTTTTTTTACGTATTCAAATAATTTGAAATTTTAGGTACGCATTCTTCTCATCAAGGTTCACTTAATAAAAATATTTTAAAAATAATTCGTAAATAAATAAATTGATCAAAATACCCACAAAATGTTTCAAGGGTATTTAGGTCAATTTATTTATTGTAAATTTTATTTTTGGATATTTTTATTGGATTCTCCTATTTTGAAAAATATACGCATAAAATATCAAATTATTTGGATTCGTAAAAAAAAAAAAAAATATTAAAATTAAAATTCAAATATAAAATGAGGTTGTGATCGTCAGATCGGTTCAGATTCAATCCGAGTCGTTGGACTCATGAACACATATGTTCAAATGAGCTAGTGGGTTAATCTCAGCATTATATATATATATATATATATATATATATATATATATATATATATGGAAAAGTCTTCCC